>NC_087170.1:18658994-18671494 GCF_035594125.1 Scylla paramamosain | reverse complement strand
CAACAACAACAAAAAACAACAACAACAACAACAACAACAAAAACAACAACAACAACAACACCAACAACAACAAAAACAACAACAACTACTACTACTACTACTACTACAATAGCAGATACTACTCTATACATTTTTACTCCGATAACAATAACAGTATCACCACCACGACCATTACCACCACCACCACCACCACCACCAACAACAGCATCATTAAGGGTAACATTTCCGGTGCAAACAGAGCACATTCATAATCCACTGCCACCCCGCCTGTGTATTCCTTGCGCGATTCAATGACGCTTTATGTGGAGTCGTAGCCAGAAACCAGACTAACCCTCTGCCTTCCCTTTCTCTGTGCTTCACCTTTCCCTTAATTCTTTGTCCTCTGATCCGCTGGCAGTCTCGACACAGCACTTGGTAGATTCTCAATAGATTAGAGGACATAAGGAAGAGAGGAAGCTGGAAACAAAGGAAAGAAGTGCGGTGTGTTGTTACTAGAATTGTGACTGAGAACCTAAGTGTATCAGTAATGTTTTAAGTTCTGTCTCATCTCCCTGACGTCCTGAGGCAATTTATTACCCATACAGAGACAACCAAACATTTCCCTTCCATAAAGCAAAATGAGAGAGAGAGAGAGAGAGAGAGAGAGAGAGAGAGAGAGAGAGAGAGAGAGAGAGAGAGAGAGAGAGAGAGAGAGAGAGAGAGAGAGAGAGAGAGAGAGAGAGAGAAAAGCAAAAAAGAATTCACAAATGCACAGTGTTTCGCAAATAATCCACGGAGTTATGCAGGGATATTAAAAAAATTCTTCTGTTATAGTTTGGTTACATCGTTTATACACAAAGGAAAGACGCCTCAGGGCATTCCACCTCTTCCTCCTCCTCTTCCTCCTCCTCTTCCTCTTCCTCTTCTAATAGGAAAACAGCAAACACTCATATCGACCCGCCGTTATATTTGCCGTGTGAAGTATCGCCGCGTTGCCAACTCTAAATATTAAAGCAAAACTAATGTGAGCTTCCAGTTTCCTTAGCAAGTAATGTGGCAGGAGCGGGACTCGATAAATATTAAGGGCGAGGCACGGAGGAGCGATAAGTGTGAATAAGAATGCTGGCAGCGGCGATAAACTGCAAGGAAAGTAAGACTGGTGAGAATGATAAATTTAAAAATATACGTATTAGAGGCACGGAGCCATAAATCTAATGAGTATTTTTTTGGAGGGAGCGAAGCGATAAATAAAACATGCTGGAAAGAGCAATAAATATTAAGAAAACTAAGATGAATATATGCACAAGTAAGAGAATAACACGCCGGGAGGACGTGGGAGGATGAAAGCAAGATATCCAAAATGCCCGAGACAATGATAGGAAGGACAATACCAAAATCTGTGACACATTCCAAGTAGTGAAGGTACAGACAACCAAGCAGAATATGAAGCACAGTAATACCAACAAAACACAAGTCAGAGTATAATGTCACTTGGTAAACGGATCTGTATTAGAGAAATTAAGATAAATGCCGAGACATAGATATAAATTAACATATTTACCTACCATAAGAAATAACAAGAACAGCAGGAGAAATGCACAAACACATAGTAAGACAGAATATACAAAGCTTGATAACTGAAAGTGTTGTTACAGAAACGGAGATAACCGTGGGTGAGCAGAAGATATTACGTTAAGCACACTGGGATGTTGTTGCACACAGTAATAAGCGAGATGATGTAAATAAGTTACGAGGGAGAATATAACTTTGCTTGATAAATGTAAGGATTATATTACAAATTGTGATAAACGTGCGTGTACAGAGGACATAGATGTTGGAATGCTGGTGAGTATTAAGAGGAACAGTACGAACGTAAATAACACACAAAAACATACGAAGCTTGACAAATGATGGAATAATAGAAAATACGACAAACATGATATAAAATGAATATACTGCAGTGCCACAGAGAATGATGAGAAAAATGAGACAAATATACGTTAGATATGTGGAAAAATACCCCCAAGGAAAATTAATATAAAAAGAAAAGTAGAAGGGAAAAACAATATGCGAGGCAGAATTGCAATGATGTATATATTAATTTATAACTCCTGTTCTCCCACGTTCACTACAATTTCACTTCGTATATTTCTTTTCTTTCATCTCCCCCTCCCTCCTGCTCTCTCTATTTTCTCCCACGTACTGTACCTCATCTATATTTGCTTCACTTGCCGTAACAATCGCTGTAGTGTCACTGTGTCTAGTAACACTGTCATCAGAAAGATCGTAAACAATAAATAAATGCACCACAGAGACTCTGGTCAATATTAGATGAGCGTGACATTGCGCTGAGAATGTGAGTGAAATGACAAAATAAATGACTGCAATGATAATTAATTAAGAAGTATGTCGGAAATAAACAAAATGGATGCAAAGGAAATATTGATATCATGCAGCAAGACCTAAAATCTTCACTTAGAATAAAAAAAGGTAAAATTAATTACGACAAAAAAAAAAAGACAAAGAATCAACTAAAGCAAAAGAGTAAAAAGGAGTTACGATGACAAAAGAATAAATACATGAAAAGATTGACACTACACTGCACTTGACATTTTTAAAAGAATAATTGTTACGATAATATAGAACAATATATAATAATTTTAAAAAGAAGATTGGTGTCACGTACAAAAGCAAAGCTCTTTGTAATTATAATTCAACCTGAACAATTCAAAGGTGTAATTCATGTCACTGAAAAAAAAAATCCAGAGAATCAAGAAGGAAGGCAGCGTTTATAATTCCACAAAGAAAATCAGAAAATAAAATTCCATCTGCATCTAGGTCGCAATAAATACAATGAAAACAAATTCATCCATTACCTAAGTAAAAATGAAACAGGAATTCAATAAGTAACTTTAAATTTAGATTACAATACCTCCCTTCAAAGTAACGGTGACTGCACTGTAATAAGGTTGTATAACGCGCAGACAAATCACATTAGAAGACAAAGGGTGGCAAGAAATAGAGAAAGGTGGATGTGAGAGAGATAGCAGTGATGGAATGACTGCAACGTAAAGAAGAGAATAAAGAACCGAAGAAGAAAAGAAGGCATTGAGTGGTAATATAACTACCATTAATGTGTGTGTGTGTGTGTGTGTGTGTGTGTGACTGCTGGCGGTAACGGACAAGAAATATAACTAAGAAGGGAATCGATAGCGGGCGTTGGGAGACGTTTAGTGCGACGGCAGAGCAACAGATGGCGTGGCGCGTCCTGCCACCACCTCGCCCCGCCAAGCATCATTTTCATGCTACATTTTCTTGCGAATTTTCTATAAACATGCACCCCATCTTTTTAAAATGCTCCTCAAATATACACTTTTCTTTTTCGGAAGCACCACCGACGCGTAGATTATCCACGAGGACTCTTACTACTTTTTATTAAACAGTTCTTGGATTAACTGGATGAGCAGACGGGAAGAGAGAGACAGCTGATAGATAAATAAATAGGTAGACCGATAGGTAGGTACATAGACATAGGGAGATAGACAAATAGATAGTAAGAAAGATACATAGATACTGAGAGAGAGAGAGAGAGAGAGAGAGAGAGAGAGAGAGAGAGAGAGAGAGAGAGAGAGAGAGAGAGAGAGAGAGAGAGAGAGAGAGAGAGAGAGAGAGAGAATGTACAGTTATATAAATATGTATGTAAAACAAAACAGATTTATGGATATGTAAGAGACAGACACATAAATACACAGACAGACTGATAGATATTGGTAGATACACATGAAAATAACAGAAAATACGATACAATACATAGATACATTAGTAGATAGCAAAACTCATAGATAGATAAATACAGTAGCAAATAGCGAAAAAACACGAGGGAAAACAGTGTTAACCTGCAACAGGGAGAAATAAACCAAACTTCCCGTGACGAAAAAAAAAAAAGATAAGTTAGTCACGAAAAATTTAATTAGGAAGGGAAGAAAGGAAAAGGCGTCACTGTGAATACGTAAACACAACACTTGGGTCTCACAGCTCCTGGTACCGTCACGTCGGCGCCACAACACACACACACACACACACACACACACACACACACACACACACACACACACACACACTGACTGAGATAACATGTGTGTGTGTGTGTGTGTGTGTGTGTGTGTGTGTGTGTGTGTGTGTGTGTGTGTGTGTGTTGGAACGTCATACTCTTTACATATCTTTTTATTTATTTTTTTTCACTCATTGGTTTCTCAGTAAATTAACGAAAGAATAGAGAGAAATTTATATCACCTTTAGAGTTTTCTCCGAAAGAAAATGATTTAAGGCTTTAAGCTGAACCCGTAAATCTGTCTCACCAGAGAGAGAGAGAGAGAGAGAGAGAGAGAGAGAGAGAGAGAGAGAGAGAGAGAGAGAGAGAGAGAGAGAGAGAGAGAGAGAGAGAGAGAGAGAGAGAGAGAGAGACCTATACTGAAAAAAATATGAAAACCACCAATAAAAAAAAGATTAACAAAAATCGGACAAACATATTTTGGTGTGTGTGTGTGTGTGTGTGTGTGTGTGTGTGTGTGTGTGTGTGTGCGTGTGTGTGTGTGTGTGTGTGTGTGTGTGTGTGTGTGTGTATTTGCGATCGCGCGCCCGTGTGTCTAGAGCAGAAGAGAATGTTATAACTTTACGATATTGGACTGTCTTTGTTTATAGTGAAGCCAAGAAGATGAGATCGTGACTCACAACACATAGACACACACACACACACACACACACACACACACACACACACACACACACACACTCAGAAACATCACTCAAAATATGCGCAAGGAATACACAAAGTCAACATACGTAACATCACAGTAGATACAATTACTCGCCAATATTCGATAAAAAAGGGGACAGGTTATTGTTCTGGGAGGGTGACGGTAGGTAGAATGGAGGGAGAGTGGAGGGAGAGGGGAGGGTGAAGTGTGTTTGTGGAGAGAGAATGGGGAGAGGGAAGCTTCACGGAGGATCAAGAGAAACGGAATGCCAATGTACAGAACAACAAAAATATATTCACAACCTTTCACAGCTTGAGTTTCTTTCCTCCACTTTTTCCAGCTGGCAAAGCGAAAAGTTTGGGTGGCTTTTTATTTTATTTTTATTTTATTTTTTTCACTTTCTCTTTTTCTTTCTGGACTTTCATTTTTGGAGTGCAGGACGAGGGTCAGTGGGTCTCGTCACGTGTGAGTGGTAAGCGGGTCCCTCATCCCGCGAAGTGTGATGGAACGTGATGGTGCTTGCGTCTGGGTGGACTTGGCTTTTGCTTGAGTGGACGAAGGTAATGGAGACACAGTCGGAGGAGCATTTTGTGTCCATCAAAGGAGGAATAACATGTCTCGTTTGTGGCTCTAACGCACCAAAATCCTGCCTGTTTGTTGAAAGGAAGTGACCGGCTCAAGATCAACATTCATGCTGCCTGTATTCGGTTAGTTCTCCAAGTGTTTGAGTGAGAAGCCGAACTTGTGTGGTCACGGTCAATATTCGAGTAAACACCGCTCTCTTCTGCTGGCTTTGACGTTCCCCTCAATCTTACAGCTTCTGATCTGCTCAGAATCTACCAATCATGAAATTCTAAACACATCAGAGGACTTAAGATTGAAGGAAAACCCAAAACACAGTAGAAATGTGCAAAAGACGACTGGGCTTCTGGCCACCACCGTGCTTACGTAAGTGTTTAGTCCAGAAAGCTTAAGGGTGAGGGTACATATCGTCCTCATGAATCACGCCAGGAACTGCAAGCCTCCCTCCTGGCGGCTGTGGTCGAAGGGCCGCCACTAACCCAATGGATTTATAAGTGGCCAAACTAAACTGATTTCTAAGTTTGTCAGATCACCTCGCACAGTAATGTTGTTAGTGTTAAATGCTATGCAGAAATCTAATTCACCAGGAATCGGACATACGTGGGTATTCGCAAACAGATTTCTTCAGACAGCGGCACTGTCTCCAGGTCTTCGGGGCGCAGGTGGAGGCTCCTCGCTAGGTTCTGCAATTAAAGGAGCAGTGTTATGGACGGCACGGAGGCGACACTAACGGCTATCTTAAATAAATGAGAGAAGTTTGCCGAAGTCCTTGGCTAAGAGGAAATGTCAGCCAGCGCCATCCCACAGCCAAAGATATGAAGAGACATTTGCGGAATCAATTTCCGAAACTTTCCACCTCCTGAAATAGACTTCCTTGGAACGAGTCTAATTCTTGAGACGAAAGAGACATGAACGGCGCCGAATTTTTCCTACATCAGAGGTGGAAAATTTAAATACTAATCAAATCATGAATTTCAAAGCTAGAAAAGCCACGAGGGAGCGAGCGGCCTGGAAATGACAGCGCCTAGCGGAGCTCCCGTCCTATTCCTGTACGCTTGGCTCTCTTACTGGAACTAATCTCAAATGCCACAGAGATGATGAGTCGAGTTCACATAGTACTCTTCCTATTGATGCCGTTAAATCCTCGTTAAAATGTCCCTACACAGAACCACACAAACGCCCTTGAACACCCATAATAACTTCCACTAAAACCAATTCGAATCAACCAGAACATCGAAACCTTTAAGAATATTTACCACATATGAACCTCACGAACAAACGAAGCGATGCAGAACCAGTCTCAGTAATACACGAAGTCTCGGGGAAATCGAGGCATACATGAAGGCTTGCATGGAAATGAGACACAGTTAAATGAATGACTACCCACTGATTCAGGGCTCTTTAGCGTCATTGACAGTGAATCCAGCACCACATAAAGCCCTCTCAAAGCTCTGCAGGCGTGCGTGGGCTTCCTGCGACGACGTATGCATGAGGCAGGGGTATTAAGGCGACGCGGGAGTGAAACATCTTGTCGAGGGAGAAAATGGGAGGTTTGTGGGCTGACGGGAAGTAGCTGAAGATGAGCAGGTGATGTGAATGTGGTGGTGAGTGTTGATGGTGATGAATTGTGATTGGTTATGTCTCTCTCTCTCTCTCTCTCTCTCTCTCTCTCTCTCTCTCTCTCTCTCTCTCTCTCTCTCTCTCTCTCTCTCTCTCTCTCTCTCTCTCTCAGGGTACAATGGCGGAATAAAGCCACCGTGTAAATCTCTCGTTCATCCCAAGGCTGCCCGGCAAACTCTTATGAATCGGCATCCTAAATTCAGCCTCTCACTGCTGCGTACTCCATCACGTCCCTTCTTCAGTATCGCAACTACTACTACTACTACTACTACTACTACTACTACTACTACTACTACTACTACTACTACTACTACTACTACTACTACTGCTACTACCACTAGTACTATTTCTACTACAACTACTACTACTGCTATTACTACTACAATCACTATTTCTTTTCTCTTCTTTTCCTTTTGTCCATCCTCCTTCTCCTCCTTCTCCTCCTCCTCCTCCTCTTCCTCCTCCTCCTCCTCCTCCTTCACCTTTACGGCTTTTCTCTTCCTCCATCTTTGGCATTTCCTATAAAGAAAATATCCTACGAGGGAGAAAAAGGATACAAAGAAGCAAAATATTCCTCCGAGGCATGATGAAGATGGAGGGAAGGAGGGAAGGAGGGAAGGAGGGAGGGAAGAAGAAAGAGGAGGAGGGGCATGGGGATATGGAGATGATGAAGGGTCGAAAGGAGAAGGAATATTGAGAGAGAGAGAGAGAGAGAGAGAGAGAGAGAGAGAGAGAGAGAGAGAGAGAGAGAGAGAGAGAGAGAGAGAGAGAGAGAGAGAGAGAGCGCAAATCATAACGAAAATATAAATGCGATAGTGACCCCCCATTAGTCTTGACAGAAAACAGTAAACACTTTCCCTGCACATAAAGCTTGGGTATAAATAAAAGAGAGAGAGAGAGAGAGAGAGAGAGAGAGAGAGAGAGAGAGAGAGAGAGAGAGAGAGAGAGAGAGAGAGAGAGAGAGAGAGAATACATTACTACAAAAAATCGCACATAACCATAACTTTTGAAGCGAGGAGGAAAAAGGAACAAAAAGGTTAAAATTTTGAGTATACAACTATGCTACAGACACACAGACAGACGTAGACTAACCAAACAGAAACAGACATCAGTTGAGTTCCCTGCTTGGCTGTTTGGGAAGTGACAGTAAGCAGATCGTGGCTGAAGAGGTGGAGAAGTGATGAATTGTGAGTAGTTTTTTTTTCTTTCTCTTCCTTCTGCGTTTTTCGAGCTCCTTTTTCTTCTCCTCCTCCTCCTCCTCCTCCTCCTCCTACTACTACTACTACTACTACTACTACTACTACTACTATTACGAATGACACTATAACAAAAACAACGTAAAAACATTCTACTCAATATTATCTTTTTACGGCTTATCGTAGAAACACACACACACACACACACACACACACACACACACACACACACACACACACACACACACACACACACACACACACACACGAAGGCTTCAGAACCCATACTTATAGATGGACTGATGATTGTGAGCAAGACGATTGGACGTGGAGAAGAAGAGGAGGAGGAGGAGGAGGAGGAGGAGGAGGAGGAGGAGGAGGAGGAGGAGGAGGAGGAGGAGGAGGAGGAGAGAGAGAGAGTGTAAAAAGTGATGACAAAACATGAATTAGACTGAAAGAAGAAAGTCGAGTTTGCAGACTATGAAATTTGCAAAAAGCAGTAAAGTGAACAAGAAAAAGAAGAAGAAAATGAGGAAAGGAAAAGAAAAAAAAAGGCAAAGGAAGGAAAGAAGGGCAATGAGGCAGGAGGGAGTAGGGAGAAGAGTGACCTGATTTGAGGGGTTGAAAGAGCGGAAGGGAAGGAGTGTGTGAACGAAAAGTCAAGGTGAGGAGAGAGGAGAGTGAGTGGATTGTGTAATGAATATTTGACTGCACAGGAAAACACGACCAGCCTAACCTTGCATTTCCTTACCATACTAATCCCACTCTCTGTAAATCAACAAAATTACAATAGATAAATAAATAAATAGATAAATAAATAAACATGAAGAGTAAGAGAAAGAAAAGAGAGAGAACAGGAGAAAGTGGAGAAAACATAAGAGAGAGAGAGAGAGAGAGAGAGAGAGAGAGAGAGAGAGAGAGAGAGAGAGAGAGAGAGAGAGAGAGAGAGAGAGAGAGAGAGAAACACGACAAATGGTGATTAGGTGCTTCATAAACCTCTTACACTTTCTCCTCCTCCTCCTTCTCCTCCTTATCGTGCATGACCAAATAACAAGGTAGGAAGAGCTCACCTTTCACACGCAAAGAACAATACATACAAAAACAAAGAACACAATTATCAAGCATTAAATTTGTCCTACCCACCTCTCTCTCTCTCTCTCTCTCTCTCTCTCTCTCTCTCTCTCTCTCTCTCTCTCTTGCAAAAGCTTCTGGGAAAAACGTGAATGGGAAGAAATGTGGACTAAAGAAGTGAAAGGAAAGGAAGAATAAAAACAGAAAGATAAAAAACAGAAAGGAAGATAAAAAAGAAAGACGATTAAAACGATATGATTAAAATGAAACAGGTGGAAAAGGAATAACAAAAAAAAAAAGGACGTTGAAGAGAGAAATAGAAGTTGGGAATTAAAATAAAAAGTCGAGACAGGATGAAATTGAAAAGAAAAAAGGGGGGAAAAAAATACGCTGACAAAATTTAAAGAAAGAAGAACAAAATATGAAAGAAGGAAGGGAGGGGAAGAAAGAAAATGTGGAATAATATGTGAGGAAAATAAATGAGAAAAAGAGAAAAAAAGTGAGAGAGATGTGAATGAAAGTGAAGAAAGGAGGAGAAAAAGGAGAGAAAAAAATAAAGCAGGGGGGAAAGAGAGAATCTGAAGAGACAACATAAAAGGAGGGAAAAGAGAAAAGTGTAAAAAAAAAGACAGAGAACAAAAAAACGAATGTGGGAAGATAATTTTTTAAGAAGAAAAGAGAAGGAAAAAGAGGAAAGCAAGAGACAGGTGTGAAAGATTGACTGGGGAGGAGAGGAAAAAAAAATAAATGAAAAAAATAAAATAAGAGTGTGAATAGAAGAAAGATAATGGAGAAGGACAGATGAAATGCGAAGTGAAGATAAGATTAATGCGAAATAGAAAATGTGGAAGAGTGTAAAAATGAAAATACGGAGGAAGGAAGAGAGAAAATATGAAGAAAAGAAGAAGAAAATGGAGAATGATGATGAGGATTTGATGTTAGACAGGCTCTCTCTCTCTCTCTCTCTCTCTCTCTCTCTCTCTCTCTCTCTCTCTCTCTCTCTCTCTCTCTCTCTCACTCTCATTATCCAGAAAAGTATGAATTTTTATATTTTTCTTAAGTTTCAGCTTTTTAAAAATTATTGTCTTGGTCTTTGCACTGAATTTTTAAGTTTGATATCTATATTTCACTTTTGTTTTCTTTTTCCTTCAATTTTAGATAGTTTCATTTTTTTCTTCTCTATGTCTTGCCTTCGTTATACTCATTTTATCATAATAATTACCATTAGTCGAAATAGTAATGACAACACAAGTAATAACAATGGTGATAAGAACAATAGCAATAATAATAGTAATAATAATAATAATAATAAATAATACTAATAACAATAACAACAACAGCAACAAAAAACAACGATAACAAAAGAAGAGGAAATAAAAGTAAAGGCAAGATGACAAAGAAAAGAAAAACACACAAAAAAGGAAAAACAGTGCTGAGCTGCAACACCGAAGGGGAAGGGAGGGAAGGAGGAAGAAGAAGAGGAGGAGGAAGAGGAGGAGGAGGAGGAGGAAGAGGAGGAAGAGGAGCATAAAAGAGCATTACACCTCATTCGTTCTCATTACAGACCCTCCTGGAAGAGAGAGAGAGAGAGAGAGAGAGAGAGAGGAGAGAGAGAGAGAGAGAGAGAGAGAGAGAGAGAGAAGAGAGAGAGAGAGAGAGAGAGAGAGAGAGAGAGAGAGAGCAAACGGCAATTAGTATAGGGGGTAAAAAAGTTACATCAATGGCGGAATGAAGATTTAGGAGACAGGAAATGATGAGAGGAAGAAGAGAGAGTGACGACAGAAGAAAGGTGGAGAGAGAGAAATGTGAGAAGTGAGAGATGAGATGTGGAAGGAAGCAAAAAAAAAAAAAAAAGAAAAAAAGAAAGAAAGTAGGAAGAAAGGAAGGAAAAGAGGAAGGGAGGCAGGAAGGAAGGGAAGAAGGCGAGGAGGAGGAGGAAAATGGCTGTTTACCTCTCATTAGGAAACAAGGAGGAGGAGGAGGAGGAGGAGGAGGAGGAGGAGGAGGAGGAGGAGGAGGAGGAGGAGGAGGAGGAGGAGGAGGAGGAGACAAATGTTACAGTTATGATGGTATCCCCTTCCTCCTTCTCCTCCTCTTCCTCCTCTTCCTCCTCGTCCTCCTCCACCTTTAAATTATTTACCTAAACTTCAAAATTATTACTGTCATTTTTAAGTAATTACTCTACCACAATAACAAGTAATGGTCATAAAGTAAGAAAGAAAGATACAGTCTCTCTCTCTCTCTCTCTCTCTCTCTCTCTCTCTCTCTCTCTCTCTCTGAATAATTCCTGAGCAGAGAAAGGTAAAAATAGTTTCTCCACTTCAGTGTATTACTCGCCTTAATGTTTCACTCAGTGTTTATCGTCTAGCAAACAGAAGATAGTTAAATAAAGCAATATATTATGAAGTGTAATATATATCAAGGTAATATCTCACGCTTGTAATTGAATAGAAATACGAGTATGTGGATGTGATCATGCGAAAAGAAAAGATGAAATAAAGAAAGAAAATGAAATGTGGAGTTAAGTTTTCCTTGCTTAATTTTCCATGTTTTGTATTTTATTATTATTCATCTCTCTCTCTCTCTCTCTCTCTCTCTCTCTCTCTCTCTCTCTCTCTCTCTCTCTCTCTCTCTCTCTCTCTTGTTCCTTTCTTTGGTTCTTATTGTTATGTTTACGTTACTAAATTACGTTTTTTTTATTTTTTTATTTATTTATTTTTTTTATTACCTGTATTTTTGGTGTTTAAAAAATGTACATGTATTTTGCCTCTTTCACTTTTTTTTTTTTTTTTTTTTAATAATTAACTGAATATCCAACCTGCTCAAACTTTGCCATGCACTTTTTCTTTTTAATTTCCTCCACACGTTTTCTGTACATAATTCATACTTTGCTCATTTGCCAATTTTTATTCTCCATTCCCTCCTACATATTTCATCTTCCTTACACTGTCCTCCACCTCCTCCTCCTCCTCCTCCTCTTACTCCTCCTCCATCTTCAACTTCATTACGCTCTCGACACATTCTTCTCCTTATTCCATCACACCTCTTATTCTTTTTCCCCTCCCGCCAAACACATCCTCTTTATTCATTTCACAACACTGTCAACATATTAGTGAAAGATGATATGTATAATTCCATGGCAGTTAAGAAATAGAGAAAATAAGAAAACGACTAACCTTAATGTTTCTAATGTTTGCTAGAATTATGAGGAAAACACCTTTGGAAAACCTTAATAACCTCCACTAGAGCCTGATAAAAATAGACGAAATAAGAAGGCGAAATGCTTCATAACGCA
>NC_087170.1:18643994-18651494 GCF_035594125.1 Scylla paramamosain | reverse complement strand
CATAAAATTAGTACCTATTTGGGAAATGGAAACTCTTATTAGCGTGTGTGTGTGTGTGTGTGTGTGTGTGTGTGTGTGTGTGTGTGTGTGTGTGTGTGTGTGTGTGTGTGTGTGTGTATTTTACTACCTCCAGGTCATAAAAAACGGGTCCATTTAGGAGGGAAACTTACATAATCAAGCATCAGACTACGCTTTATGGAAAAGGATAATAAACTCACATCTTCCGCCACTCCTGCACAAGACGCTCTTTGAAATGTTTTGAGAGAGAGGAAGAGAAAGACTGAATAATAAGAAAAGAAATGAAACAAGAGAAGAAGACAAGAACAAAAACAATACCAGGTCACACTAGGAAGAAAAAAATAACAATAAAAAAAAGAGAGAAGACAAGAAATGAAACAATAACAAATTAAAACAGAAAGAGAAATCCTAAAGCAAATAAACAGGAAAAATACAAAAAAAAACAAGAACAGCAACAGATCACATTAGAAACATCACCAAAATCAGAAAAAAGAAAAAAAAACACCCTTGAAAACCCCAGAAACTTTCACTAAAAACCAGTGAGAATTACAGCAGGTCAGACACCGAAATACCTCAGAAAACATCACTAAGGGAACTGTAAACAAAACACGAGATGGAGTAATAAAAACCACTAACATATAAAAAAAAGTCTCCTTACTGCTACATCAATCCATTGTTAAGAAAAATAGAGTTCCCAAAGAGCTGTATTTCTCAAGCACTTAGGGAACTGTAAGCAAGACATAAAAGGGAGCAATAAAAACCAATATTATAACAAAATAAGCTTCCTTACTGCCATATCAAGCTATTGTTAAGAAGAAGAATGGTCTAAGAAGGCATTAAGGAGGTAAAAAGACAAAGAAAACGGGTATATCTTAGTGGACCAGCATGTCACATTGCCCTATATATTGAAACACTTCTGCCCCGCACCTCCGCTACTTTCAAAAGGCTCTAGTTGAAGTTCCACAGGATTTTAAGGCTTTTCTGTGATCCTGGTGATAGATTAACAAGATTTCTACATCATTAACAGGAGAAACACTCTTGAGAACCCTTCTAATCATCTCTGTGGCCTTTGAAAATAGTCGTGATTACAGAGCAAAGTGTCTCTGAATACGGGTCATTGCCTGCACCTTGCCTACAACAGTGGACGGGGATAGCGGTGGCCCCCCTCCCCCCTGACACCCCTGACCGCGCGGCTCGTGCCCTGCCAACCCTAATAGCTCTGTGGCGGCCAGTCTTTGTGCGTCACAGGATGATGAATCGAGAGTAGTGTGGTGTCGTCTTTAGGGTGTGGCTGATGGAGGAGGAGGAGGAGGAGGAGGAGGAGGAGGAGGAGGGCCCCCTACCTGAGCTGCTTCAGTCTCTACCTGTCCTCGTTTAGTGAGGTTGCACACACACACACACACACACACACACACACACACACACACACACACACACACACACACACACACACACACACACGAGTAAACACAAACATGTACGGACACGCAAACAAACATCTGCACTCTCTCTCTCTCTCTCTCTCTCTCTCTCTCTCTCTCTCTCTCTCTCTCTCTCTCTCTCTCTCTCTCTCTCTCTCTCTGGCACAATAATAAGGGAAAGTTGTTGAAATTACATTGTTTCTTGTAATGATACCGAGACCTGAAATCCTGCGACTCCTCAATGTTACCTGTGCTTCCCATCGCTGGTCTGCGGCAACACGCAACACTCCCTCGCTAACCTTATATAATTTCCACCACCCTCCCTCACTCTGGCTCAGCACCGCACCAGCGCCTCCCCGGCCTCCCAGTTTACCAGACAGACTGTGGCGGGCAGACATTTCCGTCTCGTTCAAGGACCACACACCCTCTGAACCGTTTGTAAATACCAGGAACTTTATTTGTGAAAGTAAACACACAAAATCGGACTATTCCTCTACTGCCCACCCGCTGGCACGCTGGCCACACAGGCGACGGAGCGGCGGCTACAGTAATGAACTTCACAACGAAACGAAAAACAAAACAAAACATCTATTATGCATGTACTATCAAACAAGATTAGAGAATCAATAAACAAACACTCATTCTCACTGTAATATGAAAGCTTTTACCAGACTTGGGGGGAAAGGAGGTTAAGGGAGGAGAGAGAGAGAGAGAGAGAGAGAGAGAGAGAGAGAGAGAGAGAGAGAGAGAGAGAGAGAGAGAGAGAGAGAGAGAGAGAGAGAGAGAGAGAGATAGGCTATAATGATCTATGGGATGCAGAAGATGGGCAAGAAGATCAAGGGAGAGACGTGAGTTGTGGGAAGAGATGAGAGATGGAAGGGAGATGAAAAGCCTTGGTTGATGAGGACGTTCAGAGGAGATAGATTAAAGGGTTGAGTCTTGAGATGTGCGGTGATGAGGTGATTCGAGGTATTAGAACAGGTTAGATAAGCATAGGTGAGAGAGAGAGAGAGAGAGAGAGAGAGAGAGAGAGAGAGAGAGAGAGAGAGAGAGAGAGAGAGAGAGAGAGAGAGAGAGAGAATTATGAAATGACAGGACATAACTTCCGAAAATGTGGAACGAACTAGCAAAAAAACAAAACAAAAAGACAAAAAAAAAAAAAACATCAATAATCTTTCTAATAAGTCTTTTGATAATTTAGAGACGACTTCAGATATCTAAAACCCAAACAAATGCACAAACACACACGTAATTTCGTTATCATCTCCTCTCCTTTCCAAATTTTATCTTTGTTCTACTTTCCTCCTTTTCTCCTCTACTTCCGTCTCTCCCTTTACGGCACACTCTTCCCTCCTTCCCTCCCTCCCTCCCTCGCCCACCTGCCATATCCAGACGACGAGGTACATACAGACAGGTGAGACAGGTACTGGCTAGCTGGCTCACACACACACACACACACACACACACACTCTGACAGGAGAGCGAGGTAATGGTGGTGGTGGTGGTGGTGGTGGTGGTTATTTACATCACATTTCTTTTCCTCTTTTCCTCATAATTTTTTAATATTTTTTTTTATTCTTTCCTTCGTTCTTTCTTTCTTTCTTTTTCTTCTTCATGTGTTAATTAACTTTTCTCTTTATTGTTTGTTTTCTTCTTTTTCTTCCTCTTCTTCCCTTTTTCATTCTACTTCTTTTTTTCTTCTTCTTCTAGGTATGTTCTGCTTCTATTTTCTCCTTTTCTTTTTCTTCTTCTTACTATCATTTTATTATTGTTCTTATTCCTCCTCCTCCTTCTCGTCCTCCTCCTCCTCCTCCTCCTCCTCCTCCTCCATTATTATTCAGATCTAGCACAGAGTAAGTGGTTCCCCGTTCACTTTGTCTTGTCAATTATGAGGATCAATGAAGTGCTGTATGTGTGTGTGTGTGTGTGTGTGTGTGTGTGTGTGTGTGTGTGTGTGTGTGTGTGTGTGTGTGTTGATGTACTAAGAAACGTGACACGCATGTTTGTAGAGAAAGTGTTGGTTTCTTTAGAGTGAGTGAGTGTGAGTGAATGAGTGAGCGAAATTCAATAGTAAACATCAATACCACCACCACCACCACCACCACCACCACTGCCACCACCACCACCAGTACTTCTAATACAACCACCACTACAAACACCACCACCGCCACTTCGTTAGCTGTTATCACATACCATTAAGACTCCATATACTCGTACTCTCTCTCTCTCTCTCTCTGTCTCTCTCTCTCTCTCTCTCTCTCTCTCTCTCTCTCTCTCTCTCTCTCTAATGGCTGGTAATTGAGGCCTTTGTTGCATGGATGTGTTTGGGGGGAGGTGATAGAGTGTGTGTGTGTGTGTGTGTGTGTGTGTGTGTGTGTGTGTGTGTGTGTGTGTGTGTGTGTGTGTGTGTGTGTGTGTGTGTGTGTGTGTGTGTGTAAGTGTAAGCATGACGCGCTGTAAATTAATATCCTTTCTAAATAGGAATTACACACACTTAAACCGTGAAAACATGAAATCTTACGTACTTAAATGGTGCAGATTCATACTTACAAAGTCACGCCATTTCTTATACAGTAAAATATACTTATACAGAAGAACATACGGTGAAAACAACACGTATACAGGTAATGCAAATACTTGAACTGTGAGGGAAATACGTATATGTTAATAGCAACAACAACAACGACAACAACAACAAAAATACACCGGAATGAAATGGAAAAAAAAAAAGTGAAAACGGACGCGAAAACTGAACAATCGAAAAACAATACAGTGAAAAAAAAAAAAAAATGGAGTGAGAAGGGGAGACAAAAACTATTTTCTTTTCAGTGCACACACACACACACACACACCACACACACACACACACACACACACACACACACACACACACACACACACACACACAGAGAGAGAGAGAGAGAGAGAGAGAGAGAGAGAGAGAGAGAGAGAGAGAGAGAGAGAGAGAGAGAGAGAGAGAGAGAGAGAGAGAGAGAGAGAGAGAGAGAGAAACACAAAATATAACAAAATAAAACCCTACATATTTTTTTTTTCCAGCACTCATTTCCAAACCAGTTCACAGATCACTGGGACTGCATTAAGTAAAGACAATGTAGTGGCAGGCCAATCAAGACCACATTCCACCACTCTGGCTCTGGGGATCATCTTGGTCTGACTGGTGACGTGCAGAGGTCTCATATATAAATACATGGCTACGTGAAGAGTTTAAAAAGAGGCGGTCTGCAGGGGAAGAAATACAAGGTAACACTCACCAATTACAGGAAAGAGTCTTAGAACTTCTTGGGAACTGAAAAGAAAAAAAAACACGAGTTGAATATAATGAGGAAGAAAGGCACGAAATTGTCTTTAAACTTTCAATACGAGAAAAGATCGACAGAAGAGAAAATGTTCGATTCTTTCATCTGAAAATTACGGAAAGGGGCAAAGTTATCACAGAAAATGCTAGCTAGAAACGAAGAAAAAGAAGAAAACTAAGATAAAAAAAAACGAATACACGGAAAAGATGAAAATTAAGGAAATTATCAGAGATGCCTTCAATAAGAAAAAAAAACTATGAAATAAAGAAAATTATCATATATAGTTTAAAAACAGAAAAAAGCTCATTAGACAAAAACATTTTAGTAAGAGCACACACACACACACACACACACACACACACACACACACACACACACACACACACACACACACATCACTAAAGTTTGCTTATATAATGTTCTTCTCTATGAGGCCTCTCTCTCTCTCTCTCTCTCTCTCTCTCTCTCTCTCTCTCTCTCTCTCTCTCTCTCTCTCTCTCTCTCTCTCTCTCTCTCTCTCTTTCTCGTTTCCTTCGTACCCAGTAACTTGACACGCCCACAAAAGAGAGGACTTGAAAAAAGAAGGGGAAAGAGATGGGGGAAAAAAAGCAATTGAGAATGGGCGAATAAAATGGGAAAAAGGAAAGAAAGAAAAAGGGAAAGTAAGAAAACATGGATAAGAACATACGATAAAATAAAAAAAATGAGAAAATGAAAAAAAATAAAACAAGGAGAAAAAAATAAAAGGAAAATGGGAGAAGAGAGGAAGAGGAAAGGGAAAGAGGTGGGAGGGAGGGAAGCGAGGTACAGAATATGGACAGGTGTCTGATGCACCTGAGTGGTGATGAGCACACGTCATATCCTGGTGTGTGTGTGTGTGTGTGTGTGTGTGTGTGTGTGTGTGTGTGTGTGTGTGTGTGTGTGTGTGTGTGTGTGTGTGTGTGTGTGTGTGTGTGTGTGTGTGTGTGTGTGCTCGAGTGGTGCTTTTCTGTGTGAACTCTCGAAAAAACCACAGACTCAATGGTGAGAGAGAGAGAGAGAGAGAGAGAGAGAGAGAGAGAGAGAGAGAGAGAGAGAGAGAGAGAGAGAGAGAGAGAGAGAGAGAGATTCCTCACACAGACTTCTGCACAGACTCAATGCTAATGTCAGATATTCTTCCTTTAACTATAAGATTCAAGAAAATATGTAAGAAAATCGAGCACCCAGTATGGTTGACCGAGTACTTTAAGACGTCATATCAATGCACTTATTTATTGACTTCATCGTGCTGTATTCCAGTTCTCAACAATAACATGACCATCAATTGTAAAACTTTCATGAAAACCAGGAAGCCCGCCTTTTGGTTCAGTTTCAGTATCAGTATTCGTTACACAGATTAAAATTTGGAAAGATCAAAGGTTCTCTGTAAAAAATGGAGTAAGTCGCAGTGGTGTAGGACGATTATTCTAAAACCTTTACCAAACTACGTGATTCTGCTTCAATTCTGGCACCGGTAATTCTGTCGCGCAGATTAAAAAGGGCGATGATCAATCACTTGCTGTTTCAGAAATTCGCATCGATGGAGAACAACTTCCTATTCTGAAACTTTATTTATTTATTTTTTTCAAACCAGGGTACGATATTTTTATTCCAGGATTATTTCTTTTTCACGCAGATTAAAGCTTTCCACGATCAATCACTCTCTATTTAAAGAAATCCGCACTGACGTGGGACGATTGCTCTAAAACCTTTACCAAGCTGCGTGATCCAGCATCGGTCATTCTGTCACGCAGGCTAAAATGCGCCAAAATCGATGACTCCCGGGAGAAAAGTACACGCCTGCACGTCAAGGTGTGGGTCCCGAGGGTCTGGTGCAGCAGGGCGATGCATTTACTCCATTTCCTCTTATATTAAACTCTCTTGCGTCTGTGATTTACTTTACACAACCACTTCATCATTCCTTCACTTCGTCAACTCTTTCATTATTTTTCTCAATCTTTTCATCTTTTTTTTTCTTTTGCACTATGTACCACAGTCTCTTTAATTTCTGGTAAGCTTTGGAGCTCCCTGCCTGCTTCTGTATTTCCTTCTTTCTATGACTTGAATCCCTTTAAAATGAGGGACATTTCAAGATATCTTCCAATTTTGGATGATTCTTTTGACTTCTTTTTTTTTTTTTTTAACTGGCACCTCACTGGGCCTCCTTTCCGCTCTCTTCGTTGTCCCTGGCCATTGCCCCTCTTACTCGTATATGCAGCCCACAAAAGACAAAATCAATCACCAATTCTTCTATATCTGTGTGTCCACGCAAACAAATTCTTCCAGCGCCCGGAGTGTTGGCAAAAGAACAGCGCAGCTATAAAGGGGTTCAGTTCTGCACCGCCACTACCACCACCACTTCAGGCCTTTATTGAATTATGCGGCGCCTTCCTCGCTTTATTGACCGTTAAGATCAATGCCTAATATCTAAGGATCGGTAACTGCCAGGCATTATGTGCAAACTTTTGGATATGGTGAGGCATTACTGTTCCCGCCATCTTCCTTCCTCCCGCAATGCACATTTGGGCCTTATGGAGCTTCTGTTCAAGGCGGAGAGAGAGAGAGAGAGAGAGAGAGAGAGAGAGAGAGAGAGAGAGAGAGAGAGAGAGAGAGAGAGAGAGAGAGAGAGAGAGAGAGAGAATTTTCTTCTTTACCAATAGTCTCTCAGCACCTCCCACGTAACCCCCCACCACACACACACACACACACCTTTACGTGTTCAGGAA
>NC_087170.1:18631494-18641494 GCF_035594125.1 Scylla paramamosain | reverse complement strand
CGGTAGTTAAGAAGTGGAGCTTTCACCTAATCCTCACACACCCTTCAGTCGGTAATAGCAGGAGCAGCAGCCACCACGGAGCTCTTCCCTCAGGCCGCCTCCTCCACTAGGCACAAAGAAGGTGAATGGAAAGAAAGACTGGGGAACATTTACAAAGGCGAGTCCTGTTCTTGTTTATTCAGGAGTGAAGAAGGGGACGTACAGTAAGAGGAGAAGAAAAATGAGTAGGAAAAGAAGGAGAGGAGTAGAAAAAGGAGGAGGAATGAAAAGTAGCTTTAGTAGTGAGATTAAGGGGATGATAAATGAATCTGTTGTGGTGGTGGTAGTAGTAGTAGTAGTAGTAGTAGTAGTAGTTAGAGGAGGAGGAAGAGGAAGACTTCAAAGGATTACATAAGGTAACATAACAACAATAAACTTTTAGTCCTCGCATGCTTGATGAAAATATGATGATACAGCAAAGGAGGAGGAGGAGGAGGAGGAGGAGGAGGAGGAGGAGGAGGAGGAGGAGGAGGAGGAGGAGGAGGAGGAGGAGGAGGAGGAGGAGGAGGAGAAGGAGGAGGAGGAGGGGGGAGGAGGAGGAGGAAGGGCAGACAGGTGAGCTGCTCCCCTCACCTGGCACAGTGTACAGGTGTGGGCTTTGCTTATTGCTCGACTCCCGTGAAGTGTAAATATTTGGTACAATTTGCAGACTGTCAACAAACGATGAAAACAAACAATACTCGACACAAAACACATCACCACTAAAACGGTTGGAGTGAATATAGCAAACTGTAAATCCGTCAACAAAGGGAAACGAAAATACTTAAAAAAATTATTATAAAACCCTACAGTTAGCATGAAAAATGATAAAAACAGACAATAACTTACGCTTGAGTGAATATAACAAATGAATCAGCAAAGCGAAAGGAAAACACTAATAGTAAAATACTTATAACAGTGATAAGACTATACTAAAAAAAAAAAAACAATAGTAAGCGATATAAACAATAACGGAAACAATACTATAAATTTCAGATATACTTTACTAACCAAATGTAAAACTAAAAGAAAATATGACATGGTAATTTCATTCCGATAGAACACCCACCCGCCCACACACACACACACACACACACACACACACACGACTAATGTACCAGAAATAGATAAATCTGACGCAATGGAGGAAACTAACTCAGGAAAACAGAAAATACAGAGGAAGGGAAATTAATGGCCAAAAATAAACATTGGAGGAGGAGGAGGAGGAGGAGGAGCCAAGAAAAAAAAAAAAAGAAAAAGAAAGAAAGAGTGAGAGAAAACAGTTAAATAAATGCATCAAAAATAAAGATAAGAAATAGAAAAGGACTGACTGGAGATGAAAAGGAAAATAAGTAAATAAATAACACACAAAAAAAAAAAAAGAATATTTGGACTTAAAATTGACTTCTCTAATACCTTTAAAGTACCACCACCACCACCACCACCACCACCACGACCACTATCAATACCAGGCCTAGAAACAAATAGCCGTCGACTCTACACAAGTACTGAGAACAAAGTGAGAGTAATTCAGGAGAAAATGGAACACGTCACACTTGTACCGCTGTTGAATACGATGTGGCTCCTGTAGAAGTCTGCTTTGTAGGGGCTGCCACGTGTAAGCCTAGTGACTTATTGCAGCTTCTCTTATTTCCTATGTTGTGTTATGTTCTTATGTTACCACCACCACCACCACCACCACCACCACCACGACCACCATCACCACCAACGACAGCAACATTAACACGAGCATTACCACTAACAGCACCACCACTGCCGTTATCACCTCCACCACCACTGCCGTCATTCCCTACGACAAAGGCATTTACTTTACCACTAACAACAACAAGAAACCACCACCACCACCACCACCACCACCACTACCACCACCTTCACCAACAAAAACAATACTACCACCATTACGAACACCACAAATACGACCACCACTTCTGCTACCATCATCACAACCATCGTCACCATAAGCAGTATCATGACCACCATCACCATTCCTAAAACTATCCAATAAGTGGCTCTAATCTAATCTAATTTATATAGACAAAATAAACAACTTATAAGAAGGAAAAGGAGGAAAGGAATTTTGATTGGGAAGAACAACAGACTAACGTACAATTACTAAGAGAAGGGGAGGAAAGGGAAGAAGAGGAGGAGGAGGAGGAGGAGGAGGAGGAGGAGGAGGAGGAGGAGGAGGAGGAGGAGGAGAAGGAGGAGGAGTCAAGTAGGTTAGTATTACATGCTTGAGATTTGCTGAATGTTCAAATTTCTTTTAGGTTATCCCTCTTCTCTCTTTATTGTTTTATGCCTAGCTATCATTTCTCTCCCCCCCAACTCCTCCTTCTCCTTCTCCTCCTAATCTTCCTCTTAAGCTCGTGGTGACATTAATGGGTTACGAAAGACACCACTGGATCTCTCTCTCTCTCTCTCTCTCTCTCTCTCTCTCTCTCTCTCTCTCTCTCTCTCTCTCTCTCTCTCTCTCTCTCTCTCTCTCAGCAGTACAGTTTCCAGGTCGGCACTGACAATAGTGTTTCTTCTCCCTCATTTTTCCTTTCAGTCTCAAAGTTCCCGTGGGAGGATGTGACGTCACTGTGCATTATACATGGCCTTGAAGGGGCACGCCTGTACCACGCACGCACGCACGCACGCACGCACGCACGGACACACACACACACACACACACACACACACACACACACACACACACACACCACCTGTCTTAATTATTCACTCGACAAGCCTTCCTCCTCCTCCTCCTCCTCCTCCTCCTGTTCACCAGAAGATGCTGCTGCAGTTTCTCTTATAAAATTTCTGTTCCTAATGCTTCTTTTTCCTCCTCGTCTTTTTTCTCTTTCTTTATATCCTCCTCCCTTTTCCTCCTCTTTTGCAGTTGTTGTTGTTGTTGTTGTTGTTGTTGTTGTTCCCTCTCCCTCTACCTCCTCCTCCTCCTCTTCCTCCTCCTCCTCCTCCTCCTCCACACAATACTACTGTTGCTGTTCCTACAACTATCTCTGCCACTCTCCTCCTCCTCCTCCTACTCCTCCTCCTCCTACACCACCACCACCACTACCACCATCACGGCCTCCTTCACCGCCTCCGCCTTTGTCTCACCATTAACGAAGGCAATCCAGCTGCGGCATTGAGGCGCCCCAAGTGTCAACCCACCGCCATGTCACGATCACAAGCATTACTGAGACGAAAGCAATATTAGGTCTGACTGCAATTGTGCTGAAGTGAGGGACGAGAAAGTGGTACGTGGGTGGATGCAGGAGGCAGGGAGAGGAAGTGGAAGGCAGAAGGGAGGGTGGAGGGAGGAAAAGAGGGATAGAGGAGGAAAGGGAGGATAAAGGAGGAAAGGATATAGAGTAAGTGACATTTAGAAGGGACAGTGAAGGGCAGGGAGAGAGAAAGACAGAAAGTGCAGGGTGGACAGGAGGGAAGGCAGAAGGAAGGAGGGAAGGAAAGTGGAGTATAGAAATGAGGATGAAGGAGGGAAGAAGAGAGTAAGTGGAGGGTTTAAGGAAAGAAAAGGGGAAGGAGGGAAAGCTGACAACATGTGTTTGTGAATTACGGAAGAAAAGAAGGAAAGATGGGGGGAAATAAGTAAAAGGGAGGAATGATGAGTGACGAAGGAAGCTGATGACAGAAAAGAGGAGGCAGAGGAAGAAGGGAGGGTAGGAGAAAAGGAAGGAAAGTAAGTGGTAAGGAGTAAGAGAAAAGCGAGGGAGACAAGGATTGGTGAGAGAGAAGAAAGTTGTGGGGAAGACATGCAGTAACAAGATTCGGTCTCTCTCTCTCTCTCTCTCTCTCTCTCTCTCTCTCTCTCTCTCTCTCTCTCTCTCTCTCTCTCTCTCTCTCTCTCTCTCTCTAGGAAAAGTTTCTTCGTCTCAGAAAGAGTTTCCATTTTATACCTTTCTCTCTTACTTCCATCTCACCTTCCCTCCATACCCCCCCTTCTCCTCTCCCTCCCTCTCTCCCCCTTCCGGCCAGCCTTTCAATCAGTAAAAATTCTCCAAAACTCGCTAATTGTCCCATTCATCCGTCACGTCTTAATCTTCTCGTCATGCGTTCCTCTTCTTTTTTACTTCTTTCCCACGACTTTCGAATTTAATCAAACTCAATCTTTTCTCCTTTCACTACTTTCTCTCCCACACTTTTTATCATTTAATTACGATGTGTGTGTGTGCGTGTGGGAGGTGAAGAGGGAGGGAGGGAGGGATAACTTTCTCTCTCTCTCTCTCTCTCTCTCTCTCTCTCTCTCTCTCTCTCTCTCTCTCTCTCTCTCTCTCTCTCTCTCTCTCTCTCTCTCAAGAACAAGTAGGGTCAACATGCCAGTGAAAGAAAAAGATCAACCGGAAAAGGAAAAAGTGAAATGAATATCTTAATGAAATCACGGAATTAATCTCTCTCTCTCTCTCTCTCTCTCTCTCTCTCTCTCTCTCTCTCTCTCTCTCTCTCTCTCTCTCTCTCTCTCTCTCTCTCTCTCTCTCTCGCGTGTGTGAGAAGATGCGTGTGTGTATTTAGAGCGAAAGCGAGAGAGAGAGAGAGAGAGAGAGAGAGAGAGAGAGAGAGAGAGAGAGAGAGAGAGAGAGAGAGAGAGAGAGAGAGAGAGAGAGAGAGAGAGAGAGAGAGAGAGAGAGAGAGAGAGAGAGAGAGAGAGAGAGAGAGAGAGAGACTTCGGGTTTATCACATGCAGATTTGTCAAGCATAACCAAAGAGGAGGCGACGGAAAGGAAAGGAAGGAAAGACAAGGAAATGGTGAAAGAAGGAAGGAAGAGGGATAATCCTGGAGAGAAGAAAAAGAGAAAGAAAGGAAAAAGAGGAGTTTATTAATCCCTAACGTCCCCTCTCTTGGGTCCCATCATCATCTCCTTCTTCCTCCTCTTCCTCTTCCTCTTTCTCCTCCTCCTCCCAAAATAATTACTTTTTTAATAGACTAAAGCAAAAATACTGACCCCACACACACACACACACACACACACACACACACACACATACATACACTCTCTCTCTCTCTCTCTCTCTCTCTCTCTCTCTCTCTCTCTCTCTCTCTCTCTCTCTATCGGTTTTCCTTTTCTTATTTTTTTTCCATCCTGTGCCACATTTTTCTCTTCCTTCCAGCTCCGGTTTCCTTCTTCTCTCCTTAACTTTTCTCCAGACTTAATTTCCCTTTGTTGCTCTTTTTCCTATCCCCATCTACCTCTTCGTTTTCCTGTAACTATTGTTTTTTTTATTTGCTGTTTTTTTCACTTTCCTTATAATTGTTTTTTTTTTCTTTAAATTTCTTACAGTAACTAATATTTTTTTTTTTTTTTTTTACAATATCCATGCTTTTTTTGCATCATCTTTTCTATTTTTTTTTTCAGTATATTTTTTTTTAACAGTCAACTACTTCTCTTTCTTGTTTTTTTTTTTTCATTTTTAGTATTCTTATTTTTTTCTTATCTCTTCCAATATCCTCCATTTCCTTTATCATTAACCTCCTTTCTTCTCTCATTATTTATCTTTTTTTTTTTTTTTAGGTAACTTTTCTTCCCTTTTTTTCTCTCTCTCTCTCCTTCGTCCTTCCCATAAAGCTTCCTTCGTGACGTTATTTAGGAGGCACGAGAGCTTTTTGCCACAACGTTACATTCTATTCTTCTCATTTTCGTCCGGGGTTTATAGGCAAACTTCCCCTCCTTTATCTCTCGTGTTTATTAATTTATTGAGGAGTTTTAAAGGGGGATTGGGAGTCAGTCTCTCTCTCTCTCTCTCTCTCTCTCTCTCTCTCTCTCTGAATTTCAATCTTTACTTTTATTTTTACTTTTGGTTAAGTTTTTATAATGTTAATGTTTATTTCTAACGTTTTACTTCGTTGTTTTCTTTAAGATTGTAGTTAATTTCCTTTTTCGTCCTCTCAATCTTTATTTTTACTTTGCTATACTTTTTTTTTCATTATTCTCATTTCATTTCCTCTACCGTAACTATTCATTTTTACTGCAACTTTAAATTTAGGTTGGGTAAGGTTAGATTAGATTAGGTTAGATTAAATTACGTTAGGTTAGGTTTCGTAAGGCTAGGTTAGGTTAGGTTAGGTTAGGTTAAGTTAGGTTAGGTTAGGTTAGGTTAGGTTAGGTTTCGTAAGGCCAAGTTAGGTTAGGTTAGGTTAGGTTAGGTTAGGTTTCGTAAGGTTGGGTTAGGTTAGGTTAGGTTAGGTTAGGTTTCGTAAGGCACCGTGATGAGTGAGCATGGGGAGACACGTGTTTATCCCCTTTCCTATTAATCAAGTACCCAGTGCATGCTTCCCAGGCGCCAGGAAGATGATAAAGCAGTACTGTGCATTCTCCTCTTTAGAACAGAAACGTTCTCTGCTTCCTCCTCTGCTTCCTCTTTTACGAGACTCAACCTTTTGTCTTTATATTCTTTACCGGTGAGTCTCCTTCTCTTTATATGCGTGTGCGTATTGTGTTGGAGATAAGTGACCCAAGAAAGGAGGGGGTATTTTCTTTTGTGAAGATCATACTGAATATTTTTCTTGCTTCTTTGCACTTTCATCTGTTTTCTTCTCCTCGGTCTTTTTCTTCCTGTGTATGTGTGTGTGTGTGTGTGTGTGTGTGTGTGTGTGTGTGTGTGTGTGTGTGTGTGTGTGTGTGTGTGTGTGTGTGTGTATTTTTCCGTCCTTCCCTGTCTGTGTATCTATCTTCCTGTCTGGATTTAAGCTACAAATCAATCCTCACTTCCCTTTTCTCTCTCACACTCTCCTCTCCTGCTCCCTCTTCCCATTCTTCCCCTCTCCTTACTCCTCCCTCACACACACAGTTACATATACTTAAGAATGACGGATGGATGGAAGGCGAAGGCATGAAGGGAGGGTAGGGAGGGAAGGAGGAGCGCTATCGTTCTCCCTGCACGGTATGAGCGCCCTGTACCCTCTCCCTCGGGCTCCAGATAGCGATAATAAGTGTGCTATTGATCACCACCTTGAGTCTTCCCTTAATGGTGTGTCGTTCGTCTCCCCGCGAGGCACCACCCAGCCTTCCCTTTGATGTGGTTTGCAGGGAGGGATATGCATGCACGCCATTCCTACGCAACTTCCAATATATTCTTTGTTACACGTCCACACGCAGATATACATACATGCATACATATATACATCCACATATACATACATACATGAGGGCAAGCATATATGTATAGGGAAATCTGAATTGCATTGGATAATAAATAAAAATATTCGTTATTCATTGAAGGGTGTTCATAAAAAATGCTATTCTTGCATATAAATAAGATGGCTAGAATAATTCCGTCAAATTTCTTACATTCCCATAAATGAAAGCAACACACGAAGAAAAGAAAAGCCAGCTGATACAGATATACCCTGGAAACTTAACTTGTCCCCCACTTCTCTTTCTTGGCTACCTTATTTATTTGTTTATTTATTTATTCATTTTTTGTTGGGGGGAAAGGCAAAACAAAGGGCTCGTTTTCTTTTCACCCCTTTCTGCACCTTAGACTGACACTCATCACGCATAGAAAACAGAAAAGACGACATTAAAAGAACCCCACGTATACTCATTACATTTTTACCAGTAGACAGAGCACAGCAGAGGGAATTCCAAGCCCGCACTGCTTAAGATAGAGGGTACATAAGAGAGGCGTGGCGCGAGCGTGTAATAAAGGAGGCAAGGCTGTGCGTGTGTGGCGGTGGTGAAGTGTACGTGATGCAGTACAAAGAGGTGAATAGCGGCACTGGTGAGGAGTTGAGCAGGACGCAGTAGAAGGGGAAAGGTAAATATAGCAAGAATGTGTATAAAGGAAGGTAGTTTAGGTAGCCAGCAGGATGTTGCGAGCATACATAGTTGAAAGTGAAGAATACAACAGAAAGGCTTGTATACGAAATGGCGCGCAGGAAAGAACAGGGAGACAAGGGACAAGCGTAGTGGGTGCATGAGGAAGGGAAAATGTGAGCAGGAGAAGTAGTAGTAATGTGTTGTATGTGCGCTGTGTGCGGCTCGTGCCTAAATAAGTGAGTTTAAGTAATACAGCAAGGGGAGACAAGGGCCTCCAGCAGCGCCTCGACTTGTGCATTACCATCTTAACTACACTGACGCCCGGATGTGTTCGTGTTGTTAATGCCGAGTAAAGAGCGAGAGGACGTGACGTGATGGCTGTGCTCAGAAGGTCGTGCCTCCCTGCGTAGTTATGAAACACCCTCGGTAATTGTGTGTTATGCAGTGTGGCGGCAGTTCCATCCACACGCGTAGCGGTATGAGGGGTGAGTTATGTTCATGTGCATTATCCTTCTCCTTCTGTGCGTGTAGTTATGTGCAATAGTCAGGTAATATACAGCACTCATTTCCACTGTGTTCAGCTTTTTCTCTGTCTCAAGGCCTCTGATCTGCTGACAGTCTTCTCACATAACTTGACAAGTGACCCATTGTGAGAAGACGAAAGGACTTGGGATATGTACGAGTAGCGGGAAGTGAGTGGGAAGTTATTCTCTAATACCTCAACTCGTTTGCGTTATTTCGAACTAACCTCTCATTCCTATCCATTTCAAACTAACCTTTCATTCCTATCCATTTCAAACTAACCTCTCATTCCTATCCATTTCAAACTAACCTCTCATCCCAATCCACTGATTTATCTCATCGTTTAAAGCTCTCTGTTGACTTTACACTTTGGAAATATTTACTAAGCCCATTCCAGTCATCTACCACTATGTCTGGGAATGCGTTTCTTCCTATTTAACCTATCAAGTTTGAGTCTTTTACTTCTTCCCCTCTCACGATTACTAACCTAAAGGATCTTGTTTTATACCATTTAAATAGCTGTATCAGATTAAATGTATATTCTAATCTATATTTTTTGTAACGGATGTAAATTTAAAGGAGCCAGTCTCTTCTCGTAAGGTATAGTATGCATCCCTTTCAAGTCTCCTTAGCGTCCCTCGCCCTGTTTCATTTTAGTGTAAGGAATGTTCGGCGGGACAAGCGACATATTTTGTATTTCGGATAGATGGAAGGTAAAATTGGCCTCTACTGTGATGGCTCTCAAGCAGGACCACCGCCTCTCAAAAAAAAAAAAAAAAAAAAAAAAAAAAAAAAAAAAAAAAAAACAGCAAATAAATAAACTAACAAGAAAATTAATGAATAAGTAAAAAAAAAAAAAAAAATACGCACAAGTGAATAAATGAAAGTATCCCAAACACAACAGAAAATCAAGCACACGATTCATTCAGACTCGCAAATAAATCAACAAAATCAATATCAAGCAAACAACAATGAAGAGAACAAGTCCAACGCACCAAGTAATAAATCTATAACAAACATTAATTGTGCAATGGCTTCACAAAAAAAAAAAAAAAAATTACGTCGAGTGAACGCATTATAAGAGCCAACGAAAAAGAAAAACTGCCATACCTTTTTAACTACACGGTAAAAAAAAAAAAAAAGATTGATTGTGTGGAGAGGCGGGGCGTGGGCGGCAGAGAAAGGGGAAGAGGAGGAGGAGGAGGAAGAGGAGGAGGAGGAGGAGAATAGAGAGATACGGAGTGCAATATCGCCCACACGTAAAGATTTGCTTATAAAGATGTGTGTGTGTGTGTGTGTGTGTGTGTGTGTGTGTGTGTGTGTGTATGAAAAGTGATCTCCTCCTCCTCCTCCTCTTTCTCCTCCTCCTTTTCCTCCTCCTTTGCTGTTAAATTCCTTCTCCCGGTTAAGTCTTTGTTCTGGAAGTGTGTGTGTGTGTGTGTGTGTGTGTGTGTGTGTGTGTGTGTGCAACTACCCTTGTCCCACCCGTGGCCTCAGGTGTTTCCTCGCCCTCCAATTAGCATCGTCCTCCTAATTGCTCACCTGGCCTCACCTATCACACCTGTTAATGCGTAATTAGTGCGCACCTCTTCCCTCGAGCGCAGCAATCAAGGCCAGGAGCGCTGCCGAGGCTCACCCGCGCCGCACCTCATTATTGCAGAGTGATGGTGATTGAGAAC
>NC_087170.1:18616494-18626494 GCF_035594125.1 Scylla paramamosain | reverse complement strand
TTTTTTTTTTTTTTTGTGGGGAGGGGTCTAAACACGTACAAGAAGAAGATTAAAGCAGAGGAGTTAATACGCTGAAAGAAATGACAAGAGCGAGACAGTTTTTTTTTCTTTCTCTCATTTTTTTTGGTGTGTGTGTGTGTGTGTGTGTGTGTGTGTGTGTGTGTGTGTGTGTGTGTGTGTGTGTGTGTGTGTGTGTGTGTGTGTGTGTGTGTGTGTGTGTGTGTGTGTGTGCGTGCTGGTAACATTGTGTGCAACGTTCCCTGAGGTGTTGTTGCGTGTGTGGCAACACTTCACCTGCAACAGAAAGTAGCATCAGGGAACGACAAGACCCCGGAGTGAGAGGAAAGAAAGAGAGAGTGGGAGAGAAAGAAAAAAGGGACCATTAAGTGGCGCAAAAGAACAAGACACAGAAAGAAGGTAGCGCCATTTGTTTCTGTACCTACAAATATACTTAAATGAAAATTAAAACTAAAAAAAAAATGTTGTCCATCATTTATAACGAAAGTGTTAAAGTAATTAATCCCTGATGTATATCCCATTAGAGAGAGAGAGAGAGAGAGAGAGAGAGAGAGAGAGAGAGAGAGAGAGAGAGAGAGAGAGAGAGAGAGAGAGAGAGAGAGAGAGAGAGAGAGAGAGAGAGAGAGAGAGAGAGAGAGAGAGAGAGAGAGAGAGAGAGATAAGCCCTCCCGGACATTACAGCGAAGGTTGGAAAGAGAAAGCCTCTTGAAAACCTCGCTGTAATTTATAGTGACCATGCAACTACATCCGGCACCTCCCACGTCTCCCTCCCACACTCCCACCCCCGCCCGCACCACACACACACACACACACACACACACACACACACATACTGGCCGTGCTCAACAAGTGAAAAAGAGTGAAAAATATCCAAGCTCACTCATTATATGCAGAAAAATAAACTTGGTCTTCTTTCTCCGTTGAAACATTTAATTCCCGGAGCGACATGCAGTCCTGGGTTCTGTCTTCAGCTTTCACCCATTAAGAAGCAAACTGGTCATGCATACAAGAATTTGATGCTATATATATGTGAATGTGATGCTGTATATCAACGCGAAGCTCCACCATCTGACCCCATCACCGCTACTTCGCAACTCAGACGGGAGCATTCTATTAACCACGATTGCCAAGGGTCGAGGTGACGGCGATTTACGGAATGTTTGCAGTTTTCTTTGATTTTCTTCTTGCGTGTTATGAAAACTTTCCATATGAACAGAAAATGTGGTAAAGGAGGAAAAGACCGCGGAATTATCGCTCCGAAGGAAAACAGTACAAAATACTATAAAATCTGAACGGAAAGGCCATTTTAGTTGAAATTTAGTTGAACAGGTGCCCTAATATTTCTCTCTTGATGTAGCTTAAGTTGTAGGGAAGGAAAATTTTCTATAAGCATTGAGTTCCCGAGATGTAGACTGCATTATTCTTTTTTATATCTTACTAGTATTGCTTTTTTTTTATGTAGGAGGTATGTAAAGCTACCATTAACAAGTTTGTGTGTGGAAGGCATCAGCAGGTGTGTGTGTGTGTGTGTGTGTGTGTGTGTGTGTGTGTGTGTGTGTGTGTGTGTGTGTGTGTGTGTGTGTGTGTGTGTGTGTGTGTGTGTGTGACGCAAAGAGGAGTGGGCGTCAAGAGTATTCCATGATATGATAACGCTTTAAACAAAACAACAAAATAAAAAATAAACAAACAAACAAACAAGCAGAAACGTCAGGATTTAAAGGTCATAAAGATAATTAGTTTACCTTTGTTCCACCTGAGCAGCCAACTTGATTAACAGAGTGGCGAGTATTACGTGCACCCATTACCTTTTGTCTCCCTACATGAAATATAGAGAGGAGGCAACATCAGCGTGTACATATGTGACCCCAGGGACATTGTGTAATCTCTAACTGAGAATATCATAAGAGCCAATAGGTCTGCTGTCGCTTGGTCTTCCTTTATGCTCCTTTGTGTCCCGTAAGCAAAGGTCGGGAGGAAGGAAGACACAGAGCAGCTTCAGCGTTATGCAGCACAGGTCCCCCTCCAGCCAGGAATATCGCCGCCCACCACGCACAACTAGGGCAGCTCACCAGCCACTCCCACACAGCCTCGTCCACCCAGCCAAGCCAAGCCTGTCTCTGGTGCGGGGTCATTTTTCACCTTAACATCGCTGGTATCAGTGACATTAATACCAGAATAATGAATCACATGTGCAGAGATTACAAGATGGCGAAACTGTAGCTGGTGTGTGTGTGTGTGTGTGTGTGTGTGTGTGTGTGTGTGTGTGTGTGTGTGTGTGTGTGTGTGTGTGTGATTTTTTCCTCACAGGTCGGTAAATGTTACTCCAGGTGAAGGTGACACAATAGGAGGACAATTACAATTATTAGAAACCCAAACGCCATCCGAGGATCGTAACCCAATATCGACGACTAAAAGAGTCCACCACTACCATCCATCCACCCATCCACCCATCCACCTCCACCTGATGACACCCAGCTCGCCCCGTTCACCGGCTAGCGAAAGTCCTCCGTGTGTGCGACGATTCACTTTAATTTCGTTCACGTCATTAGTGCAAAGAGGATACATCACTTTATGACATGACATTCAAACGGATTTTATGATTACTTTCCAGGGGTAATTATGACTGGTAGGGTGGATTTCACGATCAAAGAAACATTTGGTGAGCGGCAGGTGGTGAGCGGGGGCAGGGCAAGGTGTGTGGGTGGGTGGGTGTGTGTGTGTGTGTGTGTGTGTGTAGAAACCATATTCAAGCGCCGCACTTCCCCTAAATTCAGAGGGATCTAGTTAAAGATACAAGGTTTTTAAGAGGGTTTTAAGATTCTATTGACAGATTAACACGTTTTCTACATTATTACCAGGATAAACACATGTGAGAAACCGGCCAATCATCTCTGTGGCCTTTGAAGATAGTCGCTGGGAGAGAGTAAAGCGTTTCTGAATACGAGCCTCGGTGGACACGGACAAGATAAATGGTCTGAGGTGTCGCGCCGCAGCCTCCAAGTGTCGGGTGTACTCAGGTCACCTTTGGGGGTTGAATGGACGCAGCTTCTCCAGGCCAGTGACCCTCTCTGCCTGGTGTGGCCTCACTGTGTCTCGCTACAAGTGTTCGCCTCCCACAAGTATCACCCTCAGGCCAGTGTGACAGTTACAAGTAAAGTATTTGATTAGTTTGAAATGTTACACCACCATGCATGAGAGAAAACGACCGAACGTGTCAAATAGATGATAACTTTTTAGAAATTACAAGACCACACACACACACACACACACACACACACACACACACACACATTACATGATGAGATTTGAAAGCGTTCCCTCTCTCAAGCGGCGCCGAGCAGCTGTTTTAATGTGTTTCAGTTGCTAATACGTTTCGTTATCAAAATTTATCCCTTCGTAAAATTACTCGATGCCTGATCAAGGACTCCGCGCGCTGCAGGTTCTCAAAGCGGACTGAGTGATGCAGAGCAATATCAATATGTTACGTAAAGAATCCATTTGTAAAGCGGCCTTCATTCTGAGCCGCTGCACCGGTACGTCATCCAACATCGCGCCTTGCAAGTCTTTTCAAGGCTCTCAAATTTATCGCCCCGCTGTAAGCTGCAGGATTAAAATAATTTTCGAGGAATTTTTATGAGATCCGAGGCGTAGGGCTTTCTAAATGGCGCCCTTGACAGTCATACGATATTGGCGCCGGGTATTTTTGTCTTTTTGGTTACCGGGAACTGTGGAGTGTGATCACAGCGAGGCACAGCAAACTCCAGCACAAAAGACGGTTCAGTGAGGGAGAAGAGGGATCGCTCTGAAGGTCACGTGTGTCCCTGCGAGTGTGAGATCCTACAGTAATTGGCAAAGTAATATAAGGGCGCGCGACGGCAGCAGGAGATGGAGAGATTTATGAAAGAGGTATAAACGCTGTACGATGTAAGGAAAACGAGGAGTCATTTGAAAAAAAAAAAAAAACTCTAAGAAGAAAAATGAAGCGTTTGTGTGTTTGTGTGTGCTCTTATTGGGTCTCCTTCAAAAGACCTCAGGGATTACCAGTCGCTTTCTCAAGGATATTTTCCCTACTAGCGGCACAGAAATCTTGTTAATCACTATTGTAACGAAAATTCCCTTAAAATCCGAATACTTCCATCGGCGTCTGCCAAATGTGGTCAAACAGGAGGCCAAGCATCACTCGGGGTGCCGCGTAAGTGCGTCACTCAGCTTATCACTCACGTTGCGCGGCGTTACTCTGCGCTGTACTCATCCAGACCCATGTGGGGAATGGACCTGTAGTTAAGCAAGCAAGGCACGAGTATTACCCTTGGTAGAGTACGTTGTGACCGCTTTTGGAACGACCATGACGGACCCAAGTGGATGAGATGAAGCCACAAAGAGATAATATCAAAGCAAGAAATGGCTGACCGTATCCAATTCCCTGAAGATCCTTAACGTGTAGAAACGTGTAGCACTCACTCCAAAACTCAAAAGAATAATTGTTCTTTCCTGACTGTTAGTGGACGGGAAGAGTTTTCTTTAGCTAACACCGCTCACCAGTAGAGGCGCCGGGATAGTTGCTGCAGAGGTTGTGGTGTGTCGCTGCAACACGTGAGGCACACACCCGCCACACACTCCAGCATATGAGCCCTAATCCTGATACACATTTTCAAAACGCCTGCTAATTACTATAACACTATCAAGGTTCCGCTAACCATTACAATCTGGAATTAATAAGTCATACAAGTACAATTTTTTTTCCTGAAGCGATGAAAATTTACACTTTTCCTCCCTTTTTATGTCCTTGAAAATACTGACTAGATGCAGGAATAATGTCTCAAGCCAAATGCATCTTTTTATGAAACCCTGAATACGCATAAGCTGTAGAAATAAAAACCCACTGCCGTGTGCTGAAATGGTCTTTTAAGCCTCACCACAGACCCACAAAGGCCCTGATGGCGTTACTCGCAGTACCATTATGAAACATATAACAAAAAGACCAGCAATGGAAAGGCGACCGAAGCCTGACAACAAGAGTAATGGCAAAGATAACATATGCATTAACTCGGGAGACACAAGCGTACCTAGACAAGCCCAGCGCCAGCACGAGTATACGCCGAAACAGCGATGCCTCGAGTTCTGCTGCCGTGTTTCTGTTGAGCTGAGGCGTGTTGCTATTCTTCTTGATTCTCCTTAAGATACTGTCTATGAAACCTTCCTTACTGATAAACTAAACACAGAGCGGATCAGTCGACGCAGGAACAATAACAATGCGAATTAACTAAGCTCTCTCTACAAATCACCCGCGGAATGCATGACTATAAAAATGCATGGATGAAAGGCGAGAGACAGCAAGAGGCACCGAGAGGGGACATGAGCAAGATAAGAGACCAGGCGGGGGCGAGAACAAGAAGAGAAGTAATGCAAGGCAAATGAAAACTAATGATGACGTAGGAGAGGATGGGAAAAGAGGCGAGACAGGCAAGAACAAGAGTGTGGGCGTGGAGGGGAAGGTCCGAGGAGAAGGGAAGAGAGGGAACAAACAAGGAAGAATGGTGAATTAGATACCTGATTAAAATAAAGAGGGAAAAAGAGGAGGGAAAACAGTAGGCTGAAGTGAGCTAAGGCACTCTTTCCCTCACCTCTTTTTCCTACCTCCTCCTCCTCTTCCCCCTCCTCCTCAGGTGCAGGGAGAGGAAGGGAGGGACAACACAATCTCCTCTTTGTTAATAGAGAGTGGAGTCAGCCGCCATTTTTCACCTGTCTTCTTGGGTACACGACAGAGAAAGAGAGAGAGAGAGAGAGAGAGAGAGAGAGAGAGAGAGAGAGAGAGAGAGAGAGAGAGAGAGAGAGAGAGAGAGAGAGAGAGAGAGAGAGAGAGAGAGAGAGAGAGAGAGAGAGACTAAGTGACCTACACCAATATGGAGACAAAGGGACACAGGTGGGAAATTAAGAAATCCCAAATGAGAGGAGAGGTGAGGCAGGTGACGCAGGTGAGACAGGTGAGCCTCAATCAACGGCAGGTGGGAGTGATGGATGCGACACCTGCCGACACTGATGAGAACAGGTGGCTGCCATTTTCTGGTCACAGGTGTTAAAGGTTCAGGATGGAGAGGCGATGGGTGGTGTTCCTGAGGGTGAGTATGAACAGGTAAAGATAAGTAAAGATAGTAAAAGTTAAGATAGTAGAAGTGAAGGCCTTTGCTCTTGTAACTTTCGTTTGTAAATATTCATAACACTGTGGAATAAATTGTATGCATAGATAAAAGGTTGAAAATAAGGTTAATTTTTTTCTTAGCCACAATTAAAAAGAAAGCAAGGTATAAAATAGCGAACAAAGGCAAAAACTGCAAAAATAAAAGAATAAAGAAAAAAATATCACTAGCCAATAAACCTTCTGATAGACTATGAAGAAAATTATCTATGTAGTTAATTTTACGTCTTCCAGGACACAACACTACTGGAGAAACAGCACTACAAATCCAAGACTCAAAAAAACAGATAGATTATGGAAAAAAATATCTACTACTGGAAGAATTAAGGTAGTGGTGGTGGTGGTTGTGATGGTGATGGTGGCAGGTTCATGGACAAGAGAACATAAAGGATTAGACGATGAGAGCAATTAAAGGTATAAAAGATAGAGAGGGCTGAGGGGGTAGATGGGATTATAGCTGAAATATTAAAGCGTGGAAGAGGAGCAGTGAGATATAAGTGGAAAAAAAAGACAGGATCAAAACAAGGGCATGAGGGAAGGAGGGAAAAAAAGATGAAGGGAAAGGGGAAAAGGAGTTTTAAGAGGAGAATAATGAGGAAGAGGGCTAGGAAGACATAAAAACAGGAAAATAACGTAATTGATAAAATGAATAATGACAGGAATTAGGAACGGGATAAAAAAAAAATGCATACGTAGGGAGGGAATGAAAAGGAGACTAAATAAAGGAGAGAAAATCGAAAGAAAAATAAAGAAAAAGGGAGATACAGAAAGGATAAGAAATGGAAGGAGAGAAGTAAAGGGAATGACGGAGGAAGAGAAAGTAGGAGAGGAAATAAATAGGGTGGCAGAGAAGTGCTGACGAATGGATAGAAAAATAATCAGTAAAAAAAAAAAAAAAGTAAAAACGGAAAGAGAAGGATTAGGATTAGTGAGAGAGAGAGAGAGAGAGAGAGAGAGAGAGAGAGAGAGAGAGAGAGAGAGAGAGAGAGAGAGAGAGAGAGAGAGAGAGAGGACAGTATCTATTGCCCTCTGCCCGTTTGCATTTTCTCCCCGCTCTTCTGATTTAAATTATTTCAAGAGAGAATTGTAAAGACACCCCAAAAAGTACACTGATCTAATAATTTGTAGTCTTATTTGCCTTATTCGTCTGAGAGCGACAATTTAATAGGCTTTCCTTTCTTTCCTTTTTCCTTTTTCTTTGTCTCGCTTCCTTCTCAGGCACGTATAGAAAATGTCGAGGTGCAAAAAAGATATGAATGAAAAAAAAAGTGGTACGAGAAATTATGAAAAAAAGATACTGAAAAAAAGATAGAAAATGAAAAAAAAAGATGAAACGATATAGAAAAGAATAAAGTAATGCAGAAAAAAATAAAAAAAACGTGAAAGGCATAAAGAAAAATGACAAAATATAATTGAAAAAATATAAAAGTATAAAAAGACAATGAAAAAAAAGTATAAGAGAATGAAAAACGTGAGGAAAAGGAACCAAAACAAAACAAAACAAAACAAAACAAAAACAAAAACGAAACATAAAACAAAAACAAATAAATAAACAAGTAAAGAAAAAAAAAAAGGAAGTAATACAACACATTAAACTCAAAGATACCTCGGAGTTAATAAGATCCGAAAACAAACTTGCATGAGACTTAGAACCAATAAAGATGAGGCGATAACCATAAATTCCAGCCAAAACCAAAACGTCCTTGAACCAATTTCGTTAAGAAGCAGCCGGGAATTCAAGCTGCACGAGGATTTTCTTTTATTCCTCTTTCATCTTCATTTCCAGAGTTCCCGCCAGACTTTCACCCCCGGGCAGTGGAAAAAAAGGGAAAATAACAGCATGGAAAAATACCCCCTTTTGTATTTTTACGTAGAAGGGAAATAAGAGAATGGAAAAGAAAATTATCTCTTCGATACTTTTCTTAATTTTTTGGTAGTGTTCAGTTTTCTTCGTTTCATATTTCCTTTGTTTGTCTTAGTTTATATTAAAAAAAAAAGTAGGGCATGCTAGAGAGAGAGGAGAGAGAGAGAGAGAGAGAGAGAGAGAGAGAGAGAGAGAGAGAGAGAGAGAGAGAGAGAGAGAGAGAGAATCAAAAGAAATGCAGGTTATTTTAATTTGCTTCCCTTATCAGATCATCGCTCCAACACTTATTGTCTTTCTCGTTTTCACTTAATTCTTTCTATTTTTGCTCTTTCCCCTCCTCTTCCTCTTGCTTTTTCTTTCCCTTCTCATTCTCCCTCCTCGATTTTATCTTCAAATAGAACCAGGTCCTTAACAACAGACTCCTTCAGAGAGAGAGAGAGAGAGAGAGAGAGAGAGAGAGAGAGAGAGAGAGAGAGAGAGAGAGAGAGAGAGAGAGAGAGAGTCTACCCACTATTCTATTCTCTTCTTATATTCATCACTTTCTAATCTTAACGCTCAAACAAACTTTAATAACAATAAAAATCTTCTAATAACCTAATAAACTCACAAAATTAAAACAGACTCTCCTCAAAACATTCTTCCCCTTATAGACCTTCCCTTTATTACCCTTATACCTTCTGTTCCTAGCGCAGCCCCTTATCCCTTATCCTGCACCACCTTCTCGACCTCCTCGGCCCCTCTCAACCCTCTCTCGACCCACCGTAAATTCACATCACAAAAGGGATTTCGAGTCCAAAAACGCTTCCCGACACGAGACTGGAAGAATCGAAACAAGTAAGAGAGGGTTCGATGATCTTTGGTATTAGGGAAACATGAGAGATCACTAGACTTTTTTCTTCCCATTTGTGTTTCAGTTTTTCCCCTCTCTCTCTCTCTCTCTCTCTCTCTCTCTCTGTCTCTCTGTTCTTGGTGTGTGATTAAGTGGAGGGCGTGTGTCAGTGTCAAGATTTTTTTTTTAATGTAGTGGAAAGTGTAGCTGGGTGAAGGAAATTGGAAAAAAAGAGTAAGAATTTGTAAAGGACTGACAAAACTATTCACGTAGTTCGAAGTTCTAAACTGTACTGTTGAAAAAAATAAATATATATTGTAGTTTGTGAATGGACGACACGACTCTCATAATTTTCTCATAAAAAAAAATAAATGAATAAATAAATAAATAGTGGAAAAATGTACGGCTAGTGAAGGAGTGACAAAACTACCCTATTTATATTCCCATCCTAAAATACAATGGAAAAAAAACAAAAAATAGACGGTACGTGAACGGGTAACAAAAAACGACCTTACCCACACATCTGGTGAGAAGAAAACGGAGATCAATCAAGGGGAGACGAAGTTATCTCACATATACCATCTAAAAAATCAAGAATATCCCCAACACGGCGGTCTTTGGCTGCAGTGTATGTATTCTTTGGGTCATTCTATCATGTGGGTGACGCGGTCCGTAAATCACACACAAGATAAGCTTCTCTGGCGCTCCCTCCATCAACCGAGGCTCGCCAGGGAGTATGTGGAACTTGCGGGTTTTTCTTTGAGCGTGCAGTAGATTACATTCAAGGCATCCTACGGTCCCTCTGGCTGTCTTTTATATTGAATGCGACGGCTGTGTGGCTTCTTGGTCCCAGGGAGGGCAGCGCGAGGGAAGGGCGAGGGTAGATGGAGGTTAGGTAAGGCAGAGCAAAGGGAAAGATGGTAGGCGGGAGGCATGGAAAATGGGAGACAAGGGGAAAAAAGAGGGTAAAGTACATGAGAAAGGGAAAAAATGGGGCGTGTTAGATGAGAGACAGGGGAACAAGAGGCAACGTTGATGAGAAGAAAAGACTGGGGGCAAAATAAATAGAATGCAGGGAAAATATGAAGCAAGA
>NC_087170.1:18603994-18611494 GCF_035594125.1 Scylla paramamosain | reverse complement strand
GAGAGAGAAGAGAGAGAGAGAGAGAGAGAGAGAGAGAGAGAGAGAGAGAGAGAGAGAGAGAGAGAGAGAGAGAGAGAGAGAGAGAGAGAGAGAGAGACTGACTTAAGGGAGAGTTCATAAGAGCTTTCAAATGCCTTCAAGAGAAACTGATAGAAACTTACAACTCACGGGATATAGAATGGCTTGAGACGCTTCAGGACGTGTCGGGAAGCCTTCAGTCAAGTCCAATAGAAGCTTCGAAGCCAGTTCTGAAACTTTCCTTCCTTTCTTCCTTGTTTCTGTCATTCCTTTGTTTATTTCTCCATGCCTTTCTTTAAACGTTTATCATTTCCTTTAAGTCTATCATTCCTTCCCTCACTTCTTATTTCTGTCATTCCTTTCTTTCTCCATTTCTTTCTTTATTGCTCCTTTATCATTTCCTAAGTCTCGTCATTGCTTCATTCTCTCTCTTTATTTCTCTCGTTTCTTCCTTTTGTTTCTTTATTCCTTTCCTCACTAAATCTCTTTCATCATTCCTTCATTCATCCTTTTATTTATTTATTTTCCAGCTTCTCTGCATCCTTTGCCTTACCTCCTTTCGTCCTTTTTTCTCTCCTTCTCCCCCCCCCTCTCTTTCTCTCTCTCTCTCTCTCCCTTCAATACACTACACATGTACCTTTCCTTCTCACTAACCCTATATATCTTATGGCCTCCCTTCACCTTCCCCTCTTCTCTTCGTCCTGTCGTATTCCCAGTTTATGTTCACCCTACCTTCCCTCTTACCCTCTTCTTCTTCTTCTTCTTCTTCAGTCCCTCTCTTACCCTCCCTCGCTCCTCCCGTGTCCTCCTTCCTGTTTTGCCTTTCTTCCTCCCCCCCCCCCCTCCATCTCGCCTCTCTGCAGCATCAACACCCAAACACTCATAAACTGACTCGCAAACCTCCTTCCTCCGCACCCACTTTGACCCGCACACCTCTCATGAGTAGGGAGGAGGAGGAGGAGGAGGAGGAGGAGGAGGAGGAGGAGGAGGAGGAGGAGGAGGAGGAGGAGGAGGAGGAGGAGGAGAGAAGTAAATAAAGAACATCTTCGTCTCCTTCCTCTCCTGTCCTCTCCCTTCCCCTCCCTTCCCTATTCCTCCCCCTCCTCCTCCTCCTCCTCCTCCTCCTCCCCTGCAGGCGGGTGCATCATGGCGGGGCGCCATTAAGGGGAGAGTCCGGTTTGGATGGGTGTTTCTGTATCTCTGCTAAATAAGCATGAATCGCTCTGATTTTTATGTTGTGAAGTATTGGCAACATGTATATCAATATTAGACATTGATCCCCTTTCTTGCCCCCACCCCCCTCATCCCCACCCCCCCAATTCCAATTTCAAGGAAAATTTTAAAACTTTTCACCGTCGTTATTAATTGGCCCACAACCTTTATTTTTCTGTGGCTTAGAGATGTTATGATACCTAACAAAGTTACGTAGGCAGATTTTTCATTTTGGCTTTTGGTTTTGTTTTATGATTTTTTCTTTATCTGTCTTTCTTTCGCCTTTTTTTTACCAAAAAAATATTAATACAAAATTACATGAGACCTATATAAAAAAAACGCCTACGTAACTTTGAAGAAGAAGTATTCTTCTGTGTTTTAGTTTTTGTTTCATTGAAATCAAGCTAAAACTAACTCCTGTGAAAACTTTTAAAGGGGGATAACTTATGTTTTGAGATACGGGCCGATAAAGTTTATTGATCGATTACGATCCAGTTATAATACACTAGGAAGCTTTTTCAGGTTTATTATGAGTTCTTTTTTATCATAATCAATCTATTGATACAATCAGATGTATTTCTAAGTATATCAGGCTCCTGGTCCCCCATTGCCTTCGAAAAGGCAATGTATTATCTTGTCAAGCAAGGGGTGTCAAAGTTGCCCACACTTCTCTTTGTTGCCAGGTTTTTTAGAAGCCACCAGGTTCGTACTCTGCTGATGCTTTCTCTTTCTGCTTTCTTTTCGGCTTCATCTGGACTTCGTGGTGCCTCTTTCTTTCTTCATCTTCTGTTGTGAGAGATCTTCTTAGCGCCTTCGTATTGATATTCAATGCTGGCAGCAAACAGGCTTTCCTGTAACCATAATTATGGTCCAGTATTGCTGACTGTGCAACAAATGAGAGTCTTTTCAAGCCAGAAAACTTTGTTTTGCTTGCCCGTGACCACATCTTGCTGTGACCACATCTTGCTGTGACTGGCGGCTCGACTGGCGGCTCCAGGCGAGGTATTTTTCCCCTTTCTGTATCCAACTTCACGCCCCAGGCATCCCTGCTCTGCTGCTTTCTCTTAGACAACCGTGGCATGGTTGGCAGGAGGTAGATTGTAGTTTGTAGTGGCGAAATAACGCGCTTAGTAGCTGTGAGAGTGGGAGAAGTCGCGAGAGACTGAGCAACAACCTCCCGTGACAAGAGCTACGTGAGCACTGAGGAGGCAGGATCCTTGCTGGGAGCTAGTATCACACACACACACACTCGCCTTGAGTGTTGCCATATCGTATCCAAGCAAAAAAAAGTTCAGATTTTAGCGTTTTTTCGTAGTATTGGGTAAGAAAAACTTACTCTGCTGATGTAAACAAACGCACGTGGTTGATTGCGTGACATTTAAATGCCATTTAAAGGGAAACTATGGGGCATTTCCCCTTAAATCTTTACGAGATTGCTGCCAACAAGTATACCTACCACATATATTTTTTTCACAAAAAGTCATTATTTTTCATTTTTTTTCGTCTCCAGACCGGACGCTCCCCTTAAAAGCTTTTATGTGTAAACTGTTTGTGGCACGACAAGCTCGTTTGTGACCCTTGGCGCACGACTCTCTCTCTCCTCCCCCCTCTCCACATCCCCCTCCTCTCCTTCCTCTCTCCTCTCAGCCCCTCTCACTCCTATTTCCTTCCGCTCTCATCCCTTTCTCTTTCCTTCCTTCCTTCCTTCCTCTCCCGTCTTTCTTTTTTAATTTTCTACCTTCTTTTCCTCCTCTCTCTCCTTCTCCCCCTCTCAGACCCTCACCCCCTATTTCCTTCCGCTCTTACCACTTCCCTTCCTTCCTTCCTTCCTTCCTTTTATTCCGGCTCTTTCCTCCCTAACTCCCCTCCCATTTTTGTCATGTCTCTCCTTTCTCTCTCATCCCTCACCTATTCCCTTTTCCTCTTCTCTTCTTCCTTCCCCTCCCCCTCTCTTTCGTACTGCAGTGTACCTTTCACTTTCTTTGTATCCTCCTAACTTTTTTCCTTTTCTCCTGTCATATTTTTCCATTTCCGTTTATTTTCCTCTTTCTTCATTCCATTTTTTTTTTGTTTTTGTTTTTTGTTCCCTTTCTTCGCTTCTCACCAACCTTCCTTCTCTCCATCGTCATTAATTTATCTTACTCCCTCTTTTAACAATTCCACACTCACCTTTTTCCTTTCTTTTTCCTCCTCCTCTTCCTATTCCTCCTCCTTTTCCTCTTCCTCCTGTTTCAAGTCATTTTTAATCTTGGTTCCTTCTCTATCATGCTTTTTCCTTCTCTCTTTTCTCTTCCCTTCACTTTTCTTCTCCTTCTTTGCCTTCTCCAGTTCTCCTTCACCTACCTCTCCTCCTCTCCTTCCTCACTTTGCTTCTCCTCACTTTCCTTCCTCCCTTCCTTCCTTCCTTTCGTCCTTGCCAAAATGTCTTCACCTTATTTCACCTTCATTTCCCCACGTTTTCCTTCATATTTTCGCTTCCTTCAACCTTGTACTCGTCACTTCTGTCATTTCTAATTCCTTCTCTCATCCCATTCCTCCATTTCTGTCCATTTCACCCCGTTTCCCCCCCATTTCCCCCTTCTCTCTCTTTTTCTCTGTCTATTTCTTCTTTTATACCCATATCACTTTCCTTTTTCCATTTTTTAATTTCTTTTCTCCATTTCCTCATTTCCCTCACACAAGATTTTTTTTCCGTCTGTCTTTCCCTCCCGTTTTTTCCTTTCCTCTCTCTGTGTCCTGCGCTTCTCGACGCTCAATTGTCTGTAAAATATAAACAAGTTATTTCTGAAAACAAGCGGAAGTAATTACTTTGATCAAATTGGACTGTCTTTGTGTTTCGTTCGGTGCTCGTTGGGGAGGGAATGGAAGGGACGAGGAGGGGAGGAGAGAGGAGAGGGGGGGACGTGCATGCAATAAAGGGAAGAGGAGACTGAAAATAACTGGGAGGAAAGGATGGAAGGAAAATGTAAGGGCTAGGAGGTAGGAAGGAAAGAGGGTGATGCGAGGAGGAAGAGGATGAGAGGAAGGTACAGGAAGGAACAGATCGCAGGAAGGGAGGGAGAAAAGAAAGTAGGTGATAGGAGAGAATGATAAGTATATAAGAAGAATGGAAGATGGAAAGGAATACAGGAAGAAGAAGAAGAGGGAAATGAAGGAAAAAAAAACGAGTGAAAAGGAGATAAAAAGGAAAGGAGAGGAAAATTTGTTACGTGACACTTTTTTTCCTCATTCCTTACAATTTCTTTCCCTCTTTTCCTTTCAGTCTCCTTCCTTCACTTTTTAATTTCCCTCCTTTTCTTTTTTTTTACTTTTCTCCTGATCTTTATTCCTTTCACTTGCCTTCTTTTCTCCTTTCCTTTCTTTTACCCCCCTCTCTCTCTCTCTCTCTCTCTCTCTCTCTCTCTCTCTCTCTCTCTCTCTCTCTCTCTCTCTCTCTCTCTCTCTCTCTCTCGCCAAGGCCAACCATTACATAATCTCTCGAACAAAAAGCATAGAGCGAATGTGTACCTATTACTTCCCTCTGTCTGATTCTCGGCCGGGCTCCCTCATCACCCTAAAAAGGCCCCACGTGAACAGCTTTCCGTCAATTGAGCGAATAGACCACCGCAACCTGCTCCTCATTATCAACTTAGGCGTTCACACTCCCACTCACTCACCCGCCCTCTTCTCACACACGCACGCACACAGACAGACACGTATACATACAGACACACCATTTATTTATTCGTTCTTCTTCTGTCTCTGTATCTCTCTCTCTCTTTCTCATACATACAGACACTCTCTTGCCAAAACTCTCACTACTACTACTACTACTACTACTACTATTACTACGTTCGCTTGACCAATGAATCCGTCTTTTTTTTTTTTTTTTTCATCAATGACACGGTAAAACAATCATTAACGGAGAAATGGTATGTATCGCGCTGAGAGACTGCAAGGTTTCAAAAAATTCCCTGCTTTAAACGCAATAAGCAAGACATTTCAGGAAACAGGGCAGATTAGTTTCCAGATTATGCTCTTCTTGCTCCAAACTCTACGAAGTGACCAATATCTTGCTGTCCACGCATTTTTTAATTGTGATCGCTACGTAGGGATGCATTTAGAAGGACACAGATATAATACTGATCTCTCCACGTGTCAGGGAGAGTGAGAGATAGTAAAAAAATAAATAAATAAATAAATAAATAAATAAATAAATAATAATAAGTAAAATAGAAATACAAGAAAAGGAAAAAAATCACACTCAACTTGCCGCTTCCAAAGGCCGAAGTAAGAGTGAGAGAGAGAGTATTATTACCAGCCGTTGTTCGTCCAGCGCGCAGTAAAGCTCCCTGCAGGCTGCCACTCACGCCTCACTCTTCATTCCATCTTCATTTCTAGTTTTCATTTCTTTCCATTTCTCATTTCTTTCTATTTCTCATTTCTTTCAGTTCCTCAGTTCATTCATTCCATCTTTCATTTCTTTCCATTCCTCATTTCATTCCGTTTCCTTCCATTTCCCTCCATTTGTTTCATTTTTAATTTCATTCCATTCCTTTTCCATTTCTCACCTGGTCACAGCAAACAATATATAAACACCATCGACTTTCCCCATGGTCAGTCAGAGCAAATAAATATCAAACTGCAGTGGATGAACAATTCCAGACAACTTTAAACACCTTAACTATGAAAATACCATCCCAACCTTAATACAATCCACTAATGGTGTCCGGGATGTAAAGAAACTAACGGCGTAGTAATGAGAAGCTTAATGGTACAATCATGAATAATTTGCATGTTTACCTGGAGGCGAAGAAAGTTGTCTCGGTGAATCAGTGTGCTGGAAAAGTGTGCAAGCCGGAAACTATGAACGTCTTATAAAGTTCGATATAATGCCACCGCCTGCCCGCCGCTGATTACCGTTATTTTATAAAGGAAAACTGCAATATGAAATGGCTTTTGTTTATGGTGTGCCCAGTAGAGGAGCCTAAGTCTTTTCATGAAACCTTATGAGTCTCCTTAGTGCTCCTGGTGCATGTATTATCTAAGCTTCTGGGAATTACTCGCAGACACACGTCATATAAAGTAAAATTGCAGAATTAAAAGTGTCTGATTACTGTGTACACTGGAGGCAAATTTCAGTCTCTTTTTTGGGTGAAGTATCATGACTATGACTATTTTTCATGTTCTTGTTGCATATACGTGGGAATATACTACATGAACTCAGGGAGTGACGCACGCACCAGCAAAATAGAGGCAAAAATTGTGAAATGATATGTTGCTTAACTATTGTGAGTGCCTTCGAGGGGAATTTGAGCCTCTTACAGGGAAAGTTTACGAGTCTCCTCAGTGTTCCTGTACGTTAGTTGAGCTTCAGAAAATTACCCCCGAGAAACAAGTCACACGAAGGGCTGCAGTATGAATAGTAATTTGTGTACTGGGTATTTCAGTGAGGAGTTGTATCGTTTTATGAAGCAAGTTTGTAAATCTCCCTGATATAATCTTGGCAAACACGTGTACTTTATAAACTTGTGAAGTGCCGCGCGCACCGCTATGCTACAAGGGAATACTGGAAACAAAAATTTATATGATGTTCAATTACTGTGTACCTTAGAAGGAGTCTCGACCTCTTACGGCGGAGGCTTACGACCTCTTGGAATGATCAAACGACGTACACTTTGATCTTATGAATACTCAGAAGAGCCGCGTGTACCGCCCCCGCAAGTGGAATACGAAGTGTTCAATAACTGTGTACTTTTGATTTAGTATATCTATGATGATGCCTTACCAGTCCTTTGGCAGCTCCTGGGACTCCTGAGATATACCTTATACAAGAGTCAGAGAATTAATCAGAAGAGCAATGCAAGTCGTTAATCTATAAATAAAAAGTTCAACAGGAAGTCTTTGATCTTTATGGACCTTAGGGAAAGATAAGTTCTTATGGTGAAAGGTTACACGTCATTTTAATCCTCTCAGTACATTACGTTATAAAAGTTTAGGGAAAGTCTACTGAGAGAGAGAGACGCGCATAGACCCCTCCCCTGTAGGCAGCGCGAAGGCCACTCACTGACTGACGCACTGCCACTGACAATGAGATGAAGTAACGAAGGGATCCAGCCAGACCTCATTATTACAAACTCGTGACGTCATCTTTCACTCCGGTTCAGTCTGACTTGGCGTGATTAATTTCCTACATTGCTTCGGTGAATTAGTGTTCTATTCGCGGAGGAAAATTGCTGCTTTTTTTATTTCTCTTTTTTTTTGTCTTCATCAGTTATAATGATTCTAGGT
>NC_087170.1:18553994-18598994 GCF_035594125.1 Scylla paramamosain | reverse complement strand
ACTACAAAGACTTAAAGCGTTTACATCACTTTCATTTTACTGTAAGTGGCTTCTCTACCTTTATCAATCAGTAGAGCTAAAAAAAAAAATAAATAAATAAATAAACTTATAACGAAAACAACCCAGAGGAGAAACCAGGACATTTAAAATCTTACAGAAACTCACAGAAAGAAAAACACACAAGAATCTTTTACAGAACCACTAAGACCAACCCAAGGCAGCATCAACAAATAGGTCAAATAATGTGCAGTGAGAGCTAAATGGCCTCAACACAGTGACCTTCTCTGACCCCCGCCGTGACCCCATTCTACGCAACAAATGCACACTCAGTTCAGCCTCTCTAAACCCACTGATCCCCGGCGGTCGTTGGTGTATTTTCACGTGCCCTGCTATGTATGGTTACAGGAAAGAATGTTGACTTTTACTGAGTCTTCCCCTATTCTTCCTTCTCTTCCTCCTCCTCCTCCTCCTCTCTCTCTAACTCCTCCTCGTCTTCTCTCCTCCTTTTCCCACTCGTCTTCTTTTCTCTCGGTCTCTTTGTTAGTTTATTTTTGCTTCTTGATTTGTATTATTCTTCATTCACTATCTGTGGTGAAAATGCAAAGAAAAGTGTTTATATCATTCTTCTCTGTTAATCTCTCTCTCTCTCTCTCTCTCTCTCTCTCTCTCTCTCTCTCTCTCTCTCTCTCTCTCTCTCTCCCCCATAAGGACCTACGGTGTCGGTCTCAAAGTCAGATCAACTTTCTTTTCCTTGCGGAAGTGAATGTGTGGCCGCGTGATGGACCAGAGAGAGAGAGAGAGAGAGAGAGAGAGAGAGAGAGAGAGAGAGAGAGAGAGAGAGAGAGAGAGAGAGAGAGAGAGAGAGAGAGAGAGAGAGAGAGAGAGAGAGAGAGAGAGAGAGCCATGAAAGGACAGGTCGGAGGGGAGCTAAGTGGCAGAGAATGGCAAGGGAGAAAGGGAAAAAGTAACGTGGTATTATGTTTGTTAAGGTTGTGCGGAGAGAGAGAGAGAGAGAGAGAGAGAGAGAGAGAGAGAGAGAGAGAGAGAGAGAGAGAGAGAGAGAGAGAGAGAGAGAGAGAGAGAGAGAGAGAGAGAGAGAATATGCAAGACACACACACACACACACACACACACACACACACACACACACACACACACACACAAAAGCGATACGTGGCAGGTACACAAATAAATAAAATAAATAAAATACACAAAGATCAACACACGAAGTAAATGAAATAAATAAACAAGAGGAGGAGGAAGAGGAGGGGGAGGAGGAGGAGGAGGAGGAGGAAGAGGAGGAGGAGGAGGAGGAGAATATAACAGGTACATTACTCTCAGCACATTACATAAGTCCACTGGCGACGTGGCGTAGCGTGACAACCGGCGGCGTTGCACATGACAATTCGCGCCTCGTGCTCTTGCTGCAGGGAACAGGAGGCGCTGGAAAAAGAGGTGTTCGTGGGAGTGCAAGGCGTAGGCGGCAAGGGCCATCGACACTATTGTCAAGAGCTTTCATTCCCTCACTTTCCCTCCTCTTCCCTTTCCTTACCCTCCTCTTGTTTCTCCTCCAGGGCGCAAGTACGAGAGCCTCTGGGATTTCCGTCACCCCATGTCCCTCCCTCCACTCCCGTCTCTTTCCCTTCACGCCCATGCTGTCCTTTTCACGCTCATACCCGTCCATTCACGCCTATGTCTTTCTCGTCCTTTTCTTCACGCCCATATCCTTCCCTACACACCCACACCCTTCCCTACACGCCCATACCTTGCCCTAAACTGTCACATTCATGGCATTACGCCCACATCATACCCACGACTCTCAAGATGTTATTAGGAAATGACTTGGACTCTAGCCGACCTCTTCTTCTTCTTCTTCTTCTTCTTCTTCTTCTTCTTCTTCTTCTTCTTCTTCTTCTTCTTCTTCTTCTTCTTCTTCTTCTTCTTCTTCTTCTTCTTCTTCTTCTTCTTCTTCTTCTTCTTCTTCTTCTTCTCCTCCTCCTCCTCCTCCTCCTCCTCCTCCTCTTACCACTTTACTCCTTCCGTCTCTGCTTTCAGCCTTCCTCACCTTCTCTTTTTCTTATTATTTCCAGTTTCTTCTCCTTTTACATGTTATGCTTCATCTTAGTTCATCCTCCATTGCTTCTTTTTCCTCCTTCCTTTCTCCTCTTGCTCTTCCTTCTTCTCCTCTTTCCCTTTCCTTTCATTCTCTAGTACGTCTTAACTCTCCATTCTCCTCTTTATCTTCTCAATTTTTCATTACTTAATTCATTTTTCTTCATTCCTCTTCATTCCATTGTTATCGCAAATTTACTCTTCTTTTTCCTTTTTCTTCTTCTTCTTTTCTTCTTCCCCTTCCTCCGTCTCCCAGCTCCTTCTCGTGCAATTTCCTTTAATTTCCTCCTCATTCTCTTCTTACTTTGTTACTTGGCTTCATCTCTTTCGATCTTCCTCCTCCTTTTCTTTTCCTTTTCCTTCATCCACTTCTTCCTGACTCTCCTTGTTCTTGTTCTTTCTTTTTTTCTTTTTGGGCTTGCTCTACTACTACTACTACTACTACTACTACTACTACTACACGTCATCTTTGTTTTTGTCCTCCTACTCCACCTCCTCCTCCTCCTCCTCGTCCTCCTCTTTTCTACAACAAAGAGGCTTCAAAGAAAATAATTTATAGTTTAGTCTCGATACTCCTCCTCCTCCTCCTCCTCCTCCTCCTCCTCCTCCTCCTCCTCCTCCTCCTCCTCCTTCTCCTCCTCCTCGTCCTCTTCTCCTCCTTCTACTCCTTCAACTCCCTTTCTTGAATTAAAAGCGAGTGAACCAGAGAGAGAGAGAGAGAGAGAGAGAGAGAGAGAGAGAGAGAGAGAGAGAGAGAGAGAGAGAGAGAGAGAGAGAGAGAGAGAGAGAGAGAGAGAAATTATTAAGCTGCTGGAATACTGTCACGAGTCTTAAGAGAGTGTCAGATTCTTAGCGAGAAATTACAACGAGTAGCTCTTTGTGTGTGTGTGTGTGTGTGTGTGTGTGTGTGTGTGTGTGTGTGTGTGTGTGTGTGTGTGTGTGTGTGTGTGTGTGTGTGTGTGTGTGTGTCGATGGATGGGTGCTTGACGCAAAAGGTCGTGTATATGTATGTACTTTGTGTATTTATGTATGTATGTATGTATGTGTATGTGTGTATGTGTGTATGTATGTATGTTTGTATGTATGTATGGATGGATATATGAGAGAGAGAGAGAGAGAGAGAGAGAGAGAGAGAGAGAGAGAGAGAGAGAGAGAGAGAGAGAGAGAGAGAGAGAGAGAGAGAGAGAGAGAGAGAGAGAGAGAGAGAGAGAGAGAGAGAGAAAATCAGAGAGCTTCTGCGGTAGAAATGAAGATGGGGGAAAAAGAAAGAAAGAAGAAAATACGAGGAAAAGCAATAACAAAGGTGAACCAAAGAAGAGAAAGAAAGAAACAAGAAAAATATGGAAAGGAACAGACGGCGAAAAGTAGAAGGGAAAACGGAGAGAGGGAATAAGAAAGTGCAAGGCAGAGGGTGGAAAAAAAGAGAGGAAAGAAGAATACAGTTGAAGGAATTGAAATAAAAGATGGAAATGAAGAGGAGGAGGAGGAAGAGGAAAAAAAGAGGAGGAGGAGGAGGAGGAGGAAAAAGGAGGTTGTTGCAGGAAGCTTACGTATACGAATGAGAGAATAAAAGGGATAAAGAAAAGAAAAAGAGAATGAATGAGAGAAAGAGAAAGAGAGAGAGACAGACGAGGAGCAGTCAGCGTTAAATAAGGAGAGGCAATCTTGGTCTCGCATACCTCCTCTTCCTCTTCCTCTTCCTCCTCTCTTTTTTTCCTTTTCTTCCTCTGCTTCATATTGTTCCTGAAATTACTCTTTCTTCTCTCTCTCTCTTCATCCTTCACGACATTCTTGTATTTTTTCTTCTTTTTTTCTCTTCTTCCCTTTTCGGCAATTTTAGCTGCATCTTACTCTTCTTTCTCTCTTCCTCCTCCTTCCTTCTCTTCCTCATCATCACCATCATTCACCAGCACTTCTCCTCCTCCTCCTCTTTCTCCTCCTCCTTCAGTATCCTCCCTACTTTTCCTCTTCGTTATTTTTCATGTGCTCTCTTTGTCTTTCCTTACCCTCTCACATCTCATCATCATCTTCCCCTCCCTCTTTTCTTTTCTTTCATCTTGTCTAGCAATTTTACGTGTCTTCTTCGTCTAAGTCCTCCTCCTCCTCCTCCTCACTTTTTTTTTTATCTATCTCACTTTTTTTTCCTCCGTAGCTCCTCGTCTGTCATTTTTCCATGTCCTCCTTTCCCTCTCAATCTCATCCTCTCTAAAGTCGCCTTCCCGATTTTTACCTCTTACCTGTATAAGAAAAAAGCCACACTCTTTTGTCTTCCTCATCCCTCTCTAGACACCCATTATATCATAGATGCCCACTCTCTCTTCCTCCTCTAAAAAATCTCGGTCACTGTTTCTTTTATCACACTTTTTTTTCGCTTCATCCCCTCCCTTCTCCTCCTCCAGCTCCCCCTCCTTCTCCTCCTCCTCCTTCCTACTTCTTTTTCTTCTAGCACTGGATGGAGGGAGAGGCGGTGGGGAGGAGCCTTCATCTTTGCTATCTGTTTTAATTTGCTGTATACTGGATAGCGTAGTTCCCACAAACATCCTAGTAAGCATTAATACGTCTGTTGATATTTGTTCTTTGAGTTCCTTTATGTTTTCCTTCTTGCTCTTCCTCTTCTTCTTTTTCAGTTCGTTTTATGGTCACGAAATCGCGTCTCGAGTGATGTAAGCATTTCTTTTCTCTCAATGGTTCAGGCAGGCCACGGCTCTCTCTCTCTCTCTCTCTCTCTCTCTCTCTCTCTCTCTCTCTCTCTCTCTCTCTCTCTCTCTCTCTCTCTCTCTCTCTCTCTCTCTCTCTCTCTCTCTACCAATATTGGGGTCGGGTTTCCGGGGAGTTACGGTCAATGGCGGACGGTAAGTAGTCTCTCTCTTCCCCTGGACTCCCCGCGACAGCCCGAGGGGGAAGCAAGGATGGAAAGTGAAGGAGAAAGGAGAGAGAGTGTGAAGATGTACCTAAAGGGAGTAAAAGAAAGAAGGGAACAGGGTCAGAATAGGGGCAAGAGAAGAAAGAAGGTAGGAAGGGGAAGGAAAGAAGGGGGAAGATGGGAAAGAGAGTGTGGCGATGTGGTGATGGGATAGAAGAAAGGGGTAGTTAGAGGAGAGCAGGAGAGGATAGGAGTAAGGGAAGAGAAGACGAGAGGGGAGAGGAGGAGAGAATACCAAAGAGGAAGCAAGGAGAGAAGGTAGAAGGAGGAAAAGACAAGGGGATACAAAGGGGGAAAACGAGAGGGAAAAGGAGGGGTGAAGATATATTGCTGTGTAAAAGAGAATAGAAGATAAGAGGGGAGAGGAAGAGAAGGAGAGAAGACGAGAGGGAGAAGGTAGGGGAGAAGACGAGAGGGAGAAGGTAGGGGAGAAGACGAGAGGGAGAAGGTAGGGGAGAAGACGAGAGGGAAAGAGAAGGGGAAAGGGAGAAAAAGGAGACGAGAGGGGAGAAGACAAGACAAGAGGGGAGAGGACAGTAAAAGACAAGAAGGACGGGGAATATAGAGGTAGGACAGGCACACGCATTGAAAATTAGAGTAGGTAGGAGAAGGGAGGTGATGGAAGGATAAAGCGGATGCACAGACAGACATACAAAAACATCACACATACACAAAAAAAGACCAGTTATTCTCCATTAAACATCTTGAAGGGACGAGCGCCTTTCACTTACTCTTATCTGCGTATAAAAGATGCATTTGAGTACGGAAAGGCCGTCACTGGATTGAAAAGACCACGTCGCCGCTGGACAAGACTCGGCCGCACCATTTTTACTCTCAAGAAGCTGCAGGAAGAGGCAAATCTAGTGTCCCCTCGTCCAGCTTCCTTCTGCACTACCGCGGCCTCCTCGTGACGGGCCATTAAGTCTCACGTACAACATTCCTATACGTCTTCTACTGACAACATTTAACAGGCTCGAATGGAAGTTATTGTGGTTATGTTAGGTTAGGTTTAGCATTTTGTTGCGGATTAGCATCTTCTTTTGAAAACTTCCAGCAGAATCGAATGGAAGTTCTCGTGGTTTTCAGAGGTGTTTGCACGATTCTAACGGTGGTTTAACACAGATTTTGTATCATCAATAAAGAAAAAAAAACATTCGAAAAAAAATAAAAAAACGAATCATCTCTGTGGCTTTTGAGAGCAGTGACTATGAGAGGCGCTTAAAAATGATCTACTGATTTTAACGATGGTTTAACAAATATAAAAAAAAAAAAACAATAAAAAAAAAAAAACACCCGGAAGAACCCGCCCAATAACCTATCTTGAGAATACCCCTCGTGAAAATTTGAAGCGTGTAAGAATACGGGCCATATCTGTCTGTATACGACGAGGTGCAATGAGGAAGGCAAGGCGGTGGCAGTGTCCCCTCGCGCCCCGGGGAAGGCTGGCTGGTTGTGAGCCGCCCTCGCCCTTCTCACTGAGCGGGTCGGAGGGGACGGCAGACAAGGAGTGTTTTATCGCTCTTCTCACCTGCTACTGCCGCCCTCCATCACAGGCTTTGGCTAAATCTGGAACATTTGGGATTAAGAACGTCTCTCTCTCTCTCTCTCTCTCTCTCTCTCTCTCTCTCTCTCTCTCTCTCTCTCTCTCTCTCTCTCTCTCTCTCTCTCTCTCTCTCTGTGGCAGTACAAAGCGGCCTCATCCATACAAGGATTTGCCACTGATGTAAAAAAAAATCTATAAAAAAAAAAAACACCACATTTTCCCCTCGAAGAGTTTTTGATTAGTCGACTTCCCTTGGCCGACGTGTGGGAGTCGTGTTCTTGTTCTGGCCGCTGCGTGTGGAGCGTGTCGTGCAGCCTTAGCTCAAAGCTCACCGGGGAAAATCTTCTAGAGTCGTTCGATCCTTCCCCTCACGTTCCTAATGTTAAATCAGGTGTTAGCAGTGGACCTCCCTCTGCCCCTCTGCTGGTAAAGCTACACGAGGGTCCATAGAGGCGCCACTGCGAGACAATCTTTCCCACAATTACTTCTACGATCTTTTAGAAATTTAAACTCTTATGCTTGTATTAATATTAATATCCCTTAACCCTTTGACTGCTGATGGCGCATGTAATTTTATTTTCAACAACTCGGAGCAATTTTACTCATCAAAAATTGAGCTACAAGTACTTTACTAGATATTCGATAAAAACCTTTTGCTGCGAGTATAAGCTCTCAAAAATTTAGCAAAAACGAGCTGTAGTGGTGAAAGGGTTAAATAGTTTAGTTGCCTAGAAAACCAAATTAATCTTCTATACTCTCCTTTTTCCGTGTCCTTATCAAATATTTACACTGTATCCTTATCAAATATTTACAGTGTTCCTAATGCTGGCAAAGAACGACCATTCCAATGAAAGGATTCAGGTGTTGTATGGCTGCATGGTTGCTACCCACGTGGACAGGCTGGCAAGGAAACTCATATCTAGTCGACTTTATACATGATTAAGTCTGCCTCTCTTCCCTCCTCCACTACATGTTATTGCTGGATGATCCTTGCTTCCTTGCCTCCTCTCCTCTTTTCATAAACCTCTTCCCCTTCCCCTAACCTAACCTTCCCCTTCAGAGGCGCAGCTTTCAATAATACGGTGAGTAAATCTACCTGCCTTCATTCCCCTTGCAGGTTTATCAGTAAATAACCAAGTGGATGATACACACATACCTCTACCACTTCAGTGCTTCTGTCCTTCCCCCCTCCTCCATCTGCTCCCTCCCCTCCATCTGCTACCTCTCCTTCCTCTCCTATCCCTCCTCTTCCATCTCCTTTCCTCCTCTTCCTCTTTCTCAATTTCCACCACCTTCTCCTCCTTCTCCTCCTCCTCCTCCTCCTCCTTACTATATTCCTGTCTTTTTGCTTTCTCATGTGTGTCAGGCTGCCAGACGGAAAAAGGCAAAAAAAAAAAAAAAACGTAACAGAATAAACAAAAGACGAAAACTTCTGATGATAGCGGCCACCTTAGCGAAAAGGAAGAAAAAAATATATATGATTCAACAACAAAAATCTCTCTCAGGTAAAAAGAAAATGAGTAAGAAAACAATGTCAGCAATTGAAGTAGTACAAAGGAAACAAAGGAAACCCAATGAGGAAATTAAGTCAGCCGGCAGTGCAAGTACGAGGAAGTGCAAACAGTGACTCATTTTTGGAGGACAGATTCCTTAGCGACTCACGGAAAACAGGAGTGAATTACGATAACGAGTGAAAGGCACGCAACAAGTGGGGGAAATGAGTCAATTAAATCAGGACAGGAGTTTGGAACAATGAGTCAGAAAGAGGAAGGAGTTAAAAGACCCACGAAGGAAACACTAGAACCAGGAGTGAGTTGCAAGAGACAGAACTGAGTCATACAGGTCAGGAATGCGTCACGAGAACCAGGAATGACCGGAGAACTGGGAAACAGTGATCAATAAGTAATGAGTCAGAAGAACCAGGTAGGAGCCAATATATCTGAGAGAGAGAGAGAGAGAGAGAGAGAGAGAGAGAGAGAGAGAGAGAGAGAGAGAGAGAGAGAGAGAGAGAGAGAGAGAGAGAGAGAGAGAGAGAGAGAGAGAGAGAGAGACACTTAGGGCAGGAATGAGATAGGCATGAGGAGATATTCACAAACACAAATTCACTCACCATTTTATCAATGTGGCAAGTGAAACATGTCCATATGGCTGCTAGTCTCCCCTCCTCCTTTTTTCCTAATCTCTCTCTCTTAACCTCTCTTATCCACTCTCCCCTCTCACACATCTATTTCCTACCCAGCCACTGTTCTACCACAGGCCTCTCCCTTCACTCTCCTTCCTGCTTTATCCCTTCTCCCTTCTCCATTTCTCTGCCCAGTTCCTTCCACGCCCTTTTCCAATGCCTCTCTCTTCTGCCCCACAATCTGCAGTCAATTAAATATCGTAGCTATTTCCAGGAGTTTTCGTCAAGTTAATACTATCGATTCACTCAAGTAGCTTTAACCTTCCACGAACACTTGCTGGATGGAAAGAGGCTTCATCTAGAGAAAGAAATTGATGGAAATGGAGACATGAGGACCCTTGGTGAAGATGGAGGGATGCTATTAATGGCATAAGGACTCTTGGGGAGGCAGGAGTGTTCATTTAAGTATCTTCACCATTCCAGGAACTTTAGATACAAAGGAACAGTCAATAGAGGAAAGAAACTCTTGCTTGGGAAGAACATACCTAAGATCTCTTGGAGAAGATGAAAAGGATGTTAAGAATAAAAAGACTCTTGGTTTAGTAAATAAGAACGATTGACGCAGATTTTTGATATCAGAGAATAGAAATATTATCGGCGAACATGAAGAGTTTTTTAAGCAGGAATTCTTTGTTGGAGGAGGAAGGTGAGGATTTACCTGAAGTTCTTGACAGGCTCTCGTAAAAATAATCGACTGAGATAAGACGGTTGATAGAGATAAAAGAAATGGCGAAGAAAGACGTAATAGATAATTCACTTGTATATCATCTTTCTTCTTGTGTTTTCCATTTATTTCATACATTTTTTTCTTTAATTGAGGGATTGAAGACTGGAAACTATCAGGTAAAAGAAAATGTCAATAAAGTTCTTCACATATTTCAAGTAATCATTCAAGAAGAGATATATTAAAACACACACACACACACACACACACACACACACACACACACACACACACACACACACACAAAGAAACTGAATATATTTTTGTTTTTCTTGGACATGACAATAAAAGTCTCTCTCTCTCTCTCTCTCTCTCTCTCTCTCTCTCTCTCTCTCTCTCTCTCTCGTCTCAAGAACTCCGTAGTACTCATCTGCTATGGATTCGTGTGTGTGTGTGTGTGTGTGTGTGTGTGTGTGTGTGTGTGTGTGTGTGTGTGTGTGTGTGTGGACGCCTTTGTTTTATGACTTCCTTTTCCTGCAATTGTTCGTCTTCTTGCGCCTTGACAATACCGTATTTATTTTGTTTTCTGAAGCTCTTCCCCTGTTTCTTATTCTCTATCTATCCTATCCCTTCCTCACTGTCTATTTATTGCTGCAAATATTGCTCCTTCACTCTCACCCTCTCTCTTCTCCCTGCTTCGAGTTGTCATCCGGTCAGCCAATTTCTCTTCCTCTTTTCTCTTTGGTCATAAAAGTATTTCTATTCCTGTTCGTCGCTCTTTGTAATCCAGAACACCGCCACTTTTACCTCACGCTCTGTCGACCCAATCCTTGCCGCGCGGCCCACCCTGCCTGAATCACACACACACACACACACACACACACACACACACAGAGAGAGAGAGAGAGAGAGAGAGAGAGAGAGAGAGAGAGAGAGAGAGAGAGAGAGAGAGAGAGAGAGAGAGAGAGAGAGAGAGAGAGAGAGGGAGCGCGACAAAGTGAAACATGGCAACAGTTAACCGCAGACTTTTACAAACAATAGCGTTTCTAAATTCGTGACGACCAGCCTATGCCAGATAACTCTTTTGGCGCGGCAGTTTCCTCTCTTTAGTGTGATGCAAGATGCTCATTCTGCCTGACCTCATGATCACTAGACTCTGCTATGTCGCTTTAAGCATGAGCAGGCCAACTCAGAGTCATCATCAGTGTTTTAAAATTACCCCTGAATTTGGTCAGTAAAGTTTATCAGTACTCTTGTCATGCCTCTTTGAAAACCACACTCACAGGTTTCAATAGTGAGAGTACTGACTGTGACGGCTGTGTGTGTGTTTTCTTTTGTAAAATTAGCATGAGGATAGAAAAGAAAACGTGGAATATGATATGTTAAGAGAATTTACACCGTGATAGATAAGATCGTGCACGTGTGTGTGTGTGTGTGTGTGTGGGGGGGGGGGAGAGGAGACGAGACGCGAACATTTCTTCTGTTACAAAGACAATTTTGAGATGGCTCACTAACCAATGACAGATGCCTCCCTGACACACGGAATGGTTATTGAGGCGAGCACGGCACTGGCGACCAACAGGATTATGACTCTTTGCCACGCGAGGGAGACTCAGGTCCTGAAGTTGATGAGCGCTGCCTTGCTTCAGTTGATATCCAGGATCCGTCATTACTGAGATGTTGAGAAAAAATCCTGAAAAAAAGGTATAAAATTATTAGATTAAAAACTCAACAATATATCAACTTTCATATCGCAGAGCCTGGCGTGTAGCAGTGGTAGTGGTAGTGGTAGTAATAGTAGTAGTTGTAGTAGTTGTTGTTGTTGTTGTTGTTGTAGTACCAGTAGAGAAAGAGTGATACGAATAGTACTTATTCACAAAGGTATCTCCTCAGCACTTCAAAGAACAGCTCGGCGCAGTAGAAAAGAAAACGTAGCATATCACAACAACTCCACCAAACCATTAATTCAGATCACGTTAGCATTACAACTTTCGATTCTTTCTGATGTGCAAAGTTGCCGATAGCAGCTGAATAAATGAATGGTAAGAATGGGCGAGTAAGACATAACCAGACGCTTTTTGGCTGCTCCGTCACAGAGACACAATAGCGTCCGAGAGGCAGCATCTGGAGACGAGAACCACACATGGCGACCCCGTAACACGCACCTCGCACGCTGCGGGAAGCTGGGAAGGAGTGTGTAAGCGAGTCACACTTTAACCCACCAACAACAAAGAACTGGACTCTGGCGGCGGCGTGAACGTGCTCAGGCTACAAACACCTTGCCTTGCCGGGTAGGAGGCTGGGAAGGGAAGGAAGGAGGAAGACGCCACCCACCCTGGAACACTTTTGTACTCTAACAAGAAAGATTCAAGTTACCGCTAGTGTATTGTAAAAAAAAACTTGTATAAGTCTTGAGTTCTAAGACACTGCGAGTTTAATCTTCCTTTCTGGGCCGTGAATAGTAGCTCTCCATTGTCACAGAAAACGGTTGAGTATTCTGGCGCACTTATTATCCTATGTCTAGCATTTCCCCATTAACATGCTAATAATGAGTTATCACAATTTGCTATGCCTGTCAGAAGATCGAAGGAGTTAAGATAAAAAGAAAAATCCTACGTACATTGGAAATACATGCGACTAAGTGACTGACTTCTGGCCGTTACCTTACACAACATCTTGACACTCACACCACGATGATTACAAAGGTCAGAAAGAAGTTTAAATGTCTGGCCTCCCACTAGCCTTGGAAAACTCAACTCAAAATATACACATGCTCTCAGTGCAGTCCCTCCCCGGTACTCAAGGACACAAGGGGCATTCTGAGTTATTGTGCCACTTACCAGCACAGTATCACCCTTCCATTTAACACGATTTCATGAAAGACTCGAGTACTTACAGAGGGTCAGTCACATCGGCGCGAGAGGGGCGGTGGCGCTGCTTTATCTCACTGTCTGTTCCACCTCACCATTCCAAGATCTGAGGACAAAATGCGTTCTTTAATAATACGTATACCTATATATTTTTCTGTCAAGTAATATTAGTGGAACAAAAAAACAACAAAAAAAAAGAAAAAGAAAAGTAGAGCAATTGATAGACGAGAAAGGTGAAAACGACAAAGAAATAGAAAAGAACAAGGAGTAGTATTTGTTTCCTTGTGTCTTCTGGCCGCGCGGTCACAGCTGATTGAGCGTGAGTCCAGCGGTCTAATCTTGTAAACGTATTTGCCTCCAGGGGCCACGCGTGATCAAGGAGGGAAGAAGCGGGACGGAGAGGTTAGAGACCGAGAACAAAGAATAACGAAGAAAAAAAAAGGATGAAAGGGGAAAAAAGAAACATATCAATAAAAAAATCTGGTAAAACGAATATGTGGGGAAAGAAGGCGGAGTAATGGAGGAAAAAGAGGTGAAATGTGATGTTTGTGGCAATGGAAGGTAAGGATATCTATAACACAATAAAACTACTCCAGCGAGCACAGCAATAGCAGTAAATTACTTTGCAAAACTGCTCATCCATTGTCAAATTTGTACCACTGAATTGATCATAATTTACGAAGCTAATAAATATATATATATAGAGAGTGAGAGAAAAAGAGAGAGAGAGAGAGAGAGAGAGAGAGAGAGAGAGAGAGAGAGAGAGAGAGAGAGAGAGAGAGAGAGAGAGAGAGAGAGAGAGAGAGAGAGAGAGAGAGAGAGAGAGAGAGAGAGAGAGAGAGAGAGAGAGAAATAATAGTGAGGTTATGCTTTGTCTGCCTTTCTCCATGCTAGTCTGCCTCTTTGCATGCCCATCCGCCTGTCTGTAAGCCTTATGTCGTGTCTACTTCCTTATATTCATGTACCACTATCTCTATTGTATGGATAAATTCTTCCACTGACGCATCAAACAGCCTGGAAAACTTACCAAACCTTATAACTTGATACTCTTCTACTTTATATTTATCGAGAAAGGGGGCTTTTTTCTGCTCTTTTTTCCCTGTCACTCTACAAGGCTCCGGTGGAAGGCTTCGAGTGGTGTTGGAGGGAAAAAAATCTTTATTCGATATCCTCTCCGGAACGTTAACAAATCCGATTCGTTCCTCCCGATTAAAGTGAAGCATAGAACGACGCCAAGAAAACAGGATACGGGAGCAAGGGAGACGCTGAGGGGCGAAAAAAAATATAACATAGAGGGGAAAATAAGAGGAAAGATATCTGGACACTCTCTTTCTCTTTCTCTCTTTCTCTCTTTCTCTCTCTCTCTCTCTCTCTCTCTCTCTCTCTCTCTCTCTCTCTCTCTCACGTAACAATAATCCCATTTATACTTTGAAAATCATTGTAAAGAATAAGAATATGATTGTAACATTTTCAATACCTTCCCTCTCTCACACTCCTTTCCTTCGTTTCTTTTTTTCCTTTTTTCCTGGTCGTCTTTCTCTCTCTCTCTCTCTCTCTCTCTCTCTCTCTCTCTCTCTCTCTCTCTCTCTCTCTCTCTCTCTCTCTCAGATCTCACACTAGGAAGACTCTTTTCGAATACGCAGGAAGAAGATAGAAAAAAAAACGTATTTTTTTTCCAATAAATACAATTTGATAAGCACCAGTAACTCTTATATTCTGCTTTTTTTTTCCTTTAAGATTTTAAAAGGTAGAACGTTACAGAATTAATCTCCTTCTACACTATAACCCTTGGTAGAGAGAGAGAGAGAGAGAGAGAGAGAGAGAGAGAGAGAGAGAGAGAGAGAGAGAGAGAGAGAGAGAGAGAGAGAGAGAGAGAGAGAGAGAGAGAGATAGAGATAGAGATAGAGATAGAGAGAGAGAGAGAGAGAGAGAGAGAGAGAGAGAGAGAATGAGAAATGGACAGAATAATTAATGGATCAAGATTTTGGCAAGTTTTGAATTAGTACTCTCTCTCTCTCTCTCTCTCTCTCTCTCTCTCTCTCTCTCTCTCTCTCTCTCTCTCTCTCTCTCTCTCTATCTATCTATCTATCTATCTATCCATCTATCTATCTATTTATCTCTAAGTAGATAGATAGATAGATAGACAGACAGATAAATAAATATATAGATAGAAAACGGGAAAAACTGGATCCATTTTCTGTGTTGATTCAATAATTTGTGACGCTCAGCTCAGTTTAACAATGCAATTAATACTTTCAAACGGAGGTCTTATCAATCAAGCCCAAAGAGAGAGAGAGAGAGAGAGAGAGAGAGAGAGAGAGAGAGAGAGGCACTTACTGATGGTAAATATAAACAAACGAGGCTAAACGAACACAATTATATGAGTTAGAGATAAAATCGTAAATGGAAAACGTACATTCAATTTGTCCCTCTCCTCCTCCTCCTCCTCCTCCCCTTTTTCCCTTTCCTGTAATGCTTTGAAATCCCTCGTTCACTTCAAAAGGATATCAATTCTCATTTCTTTTTTTTTTTTTACCCCTCTCTGTACGTACTGTGCCAAGGGAGGGGGCGTGCAATGTAGGATCACAACAAAGCGCGCGACACGTCACCAGCGTAGCCTGTGCACTCTGGAAGCTAAAAAATGCATAGGGGAGAGTAAAAGTTGCTGCTGGAGAGAGAGAGAGAGAGAGAGAGAGAGAGAGAGAGAGAGAGAGAGAGAGAGAGAGAGAGAGTGGGTGGGTGTGTGTGTGTAAACGAAGGATGAAGTCAGATGTTATTGCATTTGTCATTAAGTAGTAGTTTAATATAATCATAATGTAAAGGGTATGTTAAAGCACAGGTCATAATACAGATCATTTACACACACACACACACACACACACACACACACACACACACACAGCAAGAGACAGTTACATGCACCGGACAGCACATACACACGTCACTAACATAACAGCAGCAGCAGCAGCAACACAGCACCATCAATAAAAAAAAAAAAAAAAAGCACTCACATCAATTTCAACACGAATTACTAACACGGTCCCGTAACGCTGAAATTACATGACAGAAGCTATTACAGTTAACATGAGCATCACAGCGACCACCACCACCACCACCACCACCACCACCATCACGATCACCACCACTTCTACTGCCACAAACTCCATCATGATCGTCTTACTTCCTTGTATATTCCTGTTGCTAATGCCTAAGTACCAGTCATTCGATCAGTCAATTCTAAAGTGGCATTTTGCTGAGTTTATTGTTTCTCTTTTTTTTTTTCCCCGCCTGTTTCCATTTTCCTCCTTATTTGTCTAAGTATGAAAATGGCAGTGATGATTTTCCACTCCTCTTTCTCTTTTTTTTTTGTGTTCTTTTCATTTCATCAGATCATCTTTTCTCTCTCTCTTGTCTTTTAAATAACTTATCATTCATCAAGAACACTAATCCAGTTTCTGTCAACAAGTAGCCACTGTAAAAGATAAACAAAGGGAAGAGTTAAACAAAGCACTTAATTCTCAGTATTTTTCAACATCCATTGACAATAATCCCTACTCGTCATCTCTCCTCCCTAGCATGCACCCTCCCTCACACACATAAAAGTAAGCATGAACAGGTACGTGGGATAAAAGAATCATTTAATAATATTTTAGACTTTAAGGTTTTCATATCAAAGAACAAAGCTCCCCTCCCTCCCTTCCTGCCCAGACAGCTGATGGCGAGCGTGTCAGAATGCTTCGTGCAGAATAATGGAACGTGAATCACCCTTTTTATCGCTCGTAAGAAGGATTGTGTGGTTAATTCCGATAAGGGACGGTAGGAAATTGTCCTCTTATCTCCATCAGCACCAGAGTGACTGGGAGGGAGGGAAGGGACAGAGGGAAGGAAGGAGCAGAGGGAAGCAATATGGAAAAATGAATGGAGGGAAGTCTGTGTTTTATAGATGAATAGAAAACGAAAAGATGAGCAGGAGTCTTGATCTTTTCCTCTCGTTAAGATTTGTTTTATTCTCTTATCTGCCTCGCGTTTCTCTTTCATTTCCATTTATTCAAGTGATGACACAGATGCAGATTGTGCAATTCTCACATATCATTTTCTCTCTCTCTCTCTCTCTCTCTCTCTCTCTCTCTCTCTCTCTCTCTCTCTCTCTCTCTCTCTCTCTCTCTCTCTCTCTCTCTCTCTCTCTCTCGTCTGTACACGATCTTCACATTTTGTCCTACGTGGAATCGTTTTTTTGGTTGAGGAGGAGGAGGAGGAGGAGGAGGAGGAGGAGGAGGAGGAAGAGGAGGAGGAGGAGGAGGGGGAGAAGTGTGTCAAAAGTAGAATAGAAGTTTACTGAAGGTCCTAAAGTCCTTGGAGTTTTGATTTAGTTTTGTATTGATCGCCACCATCATCACCACCACACCCACCACCACCACCACCACCACCACCGCCACCGCCACCGCCACCGCCATCATCACCACCACTACCACCACCACCACCACCACCACCACCAACAAGAGTTCGTGCTCAAGAGCCTTAAATTTTAGGCTTGATAATGTTTAAAGTGCAAATTTCACTCTTCAGCAATTATATCACCCCTTCCTCCTCTTCCTCATTTTTTCTTTTCATTCAACGTCTTTCTTCTGCTTTTTTCCTCTCTTTATATCTTCTTTTTCATTATTATTATTATTATTATTATTATTATTATTATTATTATTATTATTATTATTATTATTATCATTATTATTATCATTATTGTTGTTACTATATATATTACCATTGTCAATAATGCTACGGTGTGTGTGTGTGTGTGTGTGTGTGTGTGTGTGTGTGTGTGTGTGTGTGTGTGTGTGTGTGTGTGTGTGTGTGTGTGTGTGTGTGTGTGTGTGTGTGTGTGGTCTCATTATGGTCCATTAATCAATTACCAAAACCTTCTTTTTCCCTCACATGGGTGGAGGCGTCATTTTGTACCTCCAGCCTCCAGCTTTTTTAATCTCTTTTTTATACTAAACTTTAAACTTCATAACAACTCAGCCAGTATTTGCGTAGTTATCTCTATACCTGGTCGAAGTTTATTTCCTTCAGTCACTCTGAGGCAATAAGACACAAAGAAATATAAACAATGCATCAAAATCCAAGAAAACTTCACATGACGGTCGATGGTCAAATTGTTACTGGGAAGTGATTCAAATTCTGTATCGACTGTACCTGTATCAACGCAATGCGGCTCCAATGTCACATCATTACAAAAAAGGACCAAGCTAATGACAGCAACTTACGAGACAAGGATCGACATGGACCTTCAAGCACTTAAAGCAGCTAATGAGAGAGAGAGAGGGGGTGGGGACAGACACTCAGCCGTCATTTCTACCAAACACTTACAAAACCATACCCTACGCTTCTTGATCGCAGTATTTCCATTAAACAAAGGAATCGATGATGTAGAGATAAATACGTCACATTATTAACTACCCGTTTTGCATGAGACGTTTAAGCTGCGACAGTAATGCAGCCAGCCAGACAAGCAGCCATTTCCAGCCAGCCACCTAGGAAACAGACCGAGAGCCAGCAAACCAGCCAATCAGCCATACAGACGGACAATCAGGGGCGAAAGGACCAGGCAGTCAGCCAGTCTGCCAACAAACGCGATAGTTGCAAGGAAGATGGAAAAAGTCAAGCCAAACAGCCTCTAAGTAAGCCACAGATAAAAGTAATGTAGGGAGAGGGAAAGAGGAAAGGGCGCAAAGAACTATGTTGCCAGTGGTTTAGCTGGTAAGATGTTCGCTTAATTACTACAGTCACTCACTCAATCATGGATTATTATGTGAGTGAAAAATACAGTAAGATAAAAGTTGGTGCTCACACATCTGTAAATCTGTCAGGGAGTGAGTGAGTGAGTGAGTGAGTGAGTAAAGACGAAAACAATTCAATTCAGTCATTCAACAAAAGAAAAAAATAATAATAATCAATCGCTGTCGTTAGGTCCTTCAGTCAGTCAGTGTCTTTATCAGTCTATCAGTGACTCATGGACCAGTCAGCCAGTCAGTCTGTCAGTCAGTTAACAGGTCTGTCTTGTGACGAAAACAATTCAATTCAGTCATTCAACAAAAGAAAAAAAATAATAATAATCAATCGCTGTCGTTAGGTCCTTCAGTCAGTCAGTGTCTTTATCAGTCTATCAGTGACTCATGAACCAGTCAGCCAGTCAGTCTGTCAGTCAGTTAACGGGTCTGTCTTGTGAAGTGTTCATTCAATCAATCAGTCTAGTCAGTGGGGTCAGTCCAACACTTCCATTCCCGGTCTGTTTATCCAGTCAGTTGATTCAAGTAACTGAGTCATTCAGTGTTGTTTCAATTAGCCTCAAAAAACAGCCAGTCATAAAGTCAGGCAGTCAGTAAGTTAGAAAAGGTTTAATTTCAACAAAAATAAAAAAAATGATTGCCACTCGACAGGAGAGCCAATCAATCTGTCAGTACAGTGATTTGAACACAAACAAATCCTGACAATCTCTCTCTCTCTCTCTCTCTCTCTCTCTCTCTCTCTCTCCTCTCTCTCTCTCTCTCTCTCTCTCTCTCCTCTCTCTCTCTCTCTCTCTCTCTCTCTTACAATCCCTGGCAGTACAATAATAATTTCTCGTTAACTGCTGTTGGTTTGATATAAAGTCTGGTCCCTTTCAGTACTCTGTTAACTTCGCACACTCGTAGACATTAATGGATCAGTGCCAAAACCAAGAGGCAGCCGACCGCGATTCAACAGAAGGGACGGGGAAGAGAGGGAGACACAGAGACGATGCTTAGAAGTCATCAGCCAGTGCCTTCTTGTTCACTGAGGACAGAGAGAGAGAGAGAGAGAGAGAGAGAGAGAGAGAGAGAGAGAGAGAGAGAGAGAGAGAGAGAGAGAGAGAGAGAGAGAGAGAATCGTTACCCACTAGATTATTTAATCTCATCTGCAAATGTACCACAACCCGTGTCCCTTTCTCTCTCTCTCTCTCTCTCTCTCTCTCTCTCTCTCTCTCTCTCTCTCTCTCTCTCTCTCTCTCTCTCTCTCTCCCAGTCAGTCAACCATCAATGGTTTGTCTTCTTTCCCGTCAGACACGCGATCACAAACAAACGTCTTCATTCACTAAGCGACATCTACCTTCCCTTCCCTTCCCTTCCTCCCTTTATCCCCTTTCACTTTCCCGTCCTTTCCCTTCCTCCCTCTCCTGCCTCCCTTTATCTCCATTTCTCCCTCATCTCCGCCATCCATCTCGTTAAGGGACGGAATGATGTCAAGGATCTCTCGTCACTGTCTCTGTCGCCGCCTCTCTATCCTCCCCCCCGCCTGGTCTTGACATTCACTCTGACAAGTTACAAAACTGGAACATTATCGCTTCTCTTATCACTTTAATCCCCTCTCTCGCTTTTTATTTTTCTTAGCAATTACTCACCCTTAAGTATCTTTTCATATCACATCCTCTGTCTGATTACATATCTTGCATAACACTCATACACATCTTGCTGACTTATGTAAACTGCTATTTCCTTGCTATTTCCTTTCTCCTCTTCCTCCTCCTCCTACTCCTTCTCCTGGTTCTATTCTTAAGCCTTCCTGAAAGACACTCCTCCCCCTTCACGCCTCTAATCCCTCCCTCGACGTCTACTTTCCTCGCCCAGAGACAAAAGTAAAAAAAAAATAAAATAATTATTGCTAAGCGTGGCAGCTCCTCCTTATCTTCAGACGCCACGTAAAGAGGGACGCGAGTCTTTTGTTCTACGGAAAATCCTCTTAGCCATTAGATTATATTTTTTTCTTAGCACTTTTATTAGATGGGTTGTTGTTGTTGTTGTTGTTGGTAGTGGTGGCAGTGGTGGTGGTGGTAGTATTGTAATAGTAGAAGTGGTGGTAATAGGAGGTAGTAGTAGTAGTATTGCAGCAGCAATAGTAGTAGTAGTAGTAGTAGTAGTAATAGTAGAAGTGAAAATGGCGATGATACAACAACAACAACAACAACAACAACAACAACAACAGCTTTCAATGTTGATATTTTCCTTCACTTTTCACCAACGTATTTCCCGCGTTCCCTTCCACTACTACCACCACCACCACCACCACCACCACCATCATCACTACCCACCACCACCACCACCTTCCCACTACCTGGTAATTTCAGTCCTCACACAACACGCACAGTCTATATATCGAAATTAATAGCCCACCAGTTATCCTCCATTATCCAAGTTGTTGGGGAGATGTGTGGGTTACGAGGTCTTGTCTTGTCTGCTCACTCCTCTATTTTCCTTCATTCCTCAAGTATTCTTTACTTCCTTTTACTACTCTCCTTCCTATCTCCTTTTCCAGCTTTCTTTTTCTTTCTTTATCTGCCCTGTCCCATTTCTCCTCTCCTCTTCTCTTATCTTCTACGTCTCCCTCTCTTTGCCCACTCCTCTTTTTCCTTCATCTTTCCTCACACACTTTCTTTCATTTTCTTCCTATCTTCTTTTCTTCTTCTCTATCTCTTTTCGTTTTCCATCCTATCTCATTTAAAATCTCTTTTCCTTCTTCCCTTCACCTTCTTTATCTCTCCAGTCTTGTTCGTTTTCTGTCCCCTTTCTCTTTTTATTCTTTCTTTCCCTTTTTCATTCTTATCTTACTTTCGTATTCAGCTCTCGCATCGTTTCCTCTTCTTATTAACTTCTCTCCACCCTTTCTCTTCCTTTCTCCCTCGCTCTCTCCTCATCCACTTCCTAAAACTTCCTCTCTTTCTCCTCGTTTTCTTCTTATCGTCGTTATCTTTTACGTTCATTTTTCTTCCCTTTTCTTCTTTCCTCCTTATTCTCAGTTCTCAGTTTTTTTTTTTCCTTTTTTTTCATTTGTGGCTTCGTTTTTTCCTTTCATTGTTTTTTTTTCTTTCTTTTTCGTAGCTCTTCCATTTCCTGCTTTTATTTTTATTTACTTTTCCGTTTGTTGATTTCCACCATAAGTTTTTTTTTCTTTTTTTCTTATTCCTGTGGTTTATTCTTTCGTTTTCTTTGCTTCTCTTTCTTTTCTGGTTCTTACTTATTTTTTTTTATTTGCTCCTCAGAGTTTCTCCATTATTCCCTTCTACTTTCTGAACTTCTTTTAAGCTGTTAATTTCCCTTTATCCTTTTCTTCTAATGGATGAACCTTTCCCCTCTTTCGCCTCCCGGGTCAATTCTCAGAAATTCTTATACAATTCTGCTTCATCACTTTCTCCCTTCCTTTATCTTCCTGTGATTCCTCCCTCATTATTATTCATTGGTTCGATTTCCTTCCATTTTGCCAATAATCTTCCCCCTCCCTCTCACCCTCCTCCTCATCCTCCTCTTGCTTCTCCTCCTCCTCCTCCTCCTTTCTCCTGTCTCCTCTCTTCGTTTCCTTGTTTCTTTCCGTTTCCTTCCATCCTTATTTCTTATTCCGTATCTTAATATATTGACTTTGCTTCACCTGTCAACTCTTGAGACTCTCCTACCTGGTTTTTGGAAGAGGAGGAAGAGGAAGAGGACGAAGAGGAGGAGGAAATAGAAGAGTTGGAGGAGACCTTGTTAACGGATCAGTTCTCTCGATCCAGTAATGATTTGTGTTAAAATGCAAAAAGGGTGAAAGTCCATATATATATTGATGTTTGTTGCGTGGTGGTGGTGGTGGTGGTGGTGGTGGTGGTGGTAGTGGTGGTGTTGAAGGCAGTATGATTTGGTAGTGGTTGGTGTGTGTGTGTGATGGTGGTAGCAATAATGATGGGGATTACGATAGTGGTGGTGGTAGTAGTAGTGGTGACGGAAACAAACAAACAAACAAACAACAGACATTTACTGCATCATATAGTGAATTTCACCTACGGGAGAGAGAGAGAGAGAGAGAGAGAGAGAGAGAGAGAGAGAGAGAGAGAGAGAGAGAAGAGAGAGAGAGAGAGAGAGAGAGAGAGAGAGAGAGACATCTTCATTTATTTAGCCTTTCATTGAACCCAGGAGCCCGTTACCACTTCAACTTCATATTATTATCAAGCCGCTCTTTTCCTCCTCCTCCTCTTCCTTCATCACCACTACCTGTTCCTCCTCCTCCTCCTCCTCCTCCTGCGTCGTGGGGTGTTAGGGTTCCACTTAAAGGCTATTACAGGTTCCGATCCCTTGCACGAGTATCAAACAGCCTCGCTGCTGCCCTGCGATAAGATCTATAGATGATGAGAGGGAAATGGACGCAAGGAAGAGGGGAAGGTGCAGGAATGGAAGGGAGAAAACAGGAGAGGCGGTTGGGATGAGGCGGAGGAATGAGAGATGGATGCAGGGAGGGAGAAGAGAAGAGAGGAGAGGAGATGGACGCAAGGAAAAGGGGAAAGTGCAGGAATGGAAGGGAGGAAACAGGAGAGGCGGGTGGGATGAGGCGGGGGAATGAGAGATGGCTGCAGGGAAGAAGAGCAGAGAGGAGAGGAGAGGAGAGGAGAGGAGAGGAGAGGAAGGAAGAGGAGAAATGGTTAATCTAGAGGAGAAAATAACAAGATTAAGACTGAGGAGAAAGACGAACAGGAAAAAATAAGATGACGACGAAGAAAAGGAAGTAAATTAAGAAGAGGAGAAACGAAAAATGAACTGTGAAATAGAAAGAAGAAGGAAAGAAGTTGAAGGAAAGGATATGCTGAAATAGAGATAAAAATAAAAAAAAATAAAGAAAGCGTAAGAGAAACAAGAGAAAAATGAGATCTGGAAAAGCATAATCTGTCACAATTTTCTCTAATCACAGGGTGTGGGGAAGTGAGGGACGTGGGAAGGTGTGGGTGCTCCGTAACATGTGCTGGTCTTACGGTGTGACGGAAAAGTGACGGAAGGATAGAGATAGATAGTCTAGGAGAATAGGAGAAGATAGGTGTAGATTGTGGGGGGGGAACGAAAAAGGCAAAGGTGGTGAGGAAGATGGGGGAAGATGAAGGGATGCTGGAAAGGTGACGGTGAGAAGATGAAGCTTAGAGAAATGGTGAAGGGGGAAAAGGTTAATGATGAGACGTAACATTATCTGTGAGAGAGGAAAGGGGAGGGATGAGAGAACTAAGGGACGATACTGTGGCGGAAATAATAATACCGAGGAATGTGAAGGTGAGGAAGAAGGTGACGGGAGGTGATTAGAGGGACGCGGAGAAACGAAAAAAAAAAAAAAAAAAAAATTCTGCCCCACTATAACATCTTTTTCCTTTAACGTTCCTGTTCACTTCACTTGCACCATCACATCATAACCAGCAAGCGTCTCCCTGGTGATCAATTCTTCCCCATTTCACCATCCAGTGGCTACTTTCCCTTCAGGTTCACCGGGAGAGGGAAAAAAAAAAAAATGGAGAGTGACATTTATTTTTCTTCCTTTTTTTCGTACGTGTTAAGGAATCTGGACTTGGGACACGAAAGAGAAGTCAAAAGGCTTTCTAAATATATCGCTTCCCCGAAAAAAAAAAAAAAGAAGTATCAGTAAAAATATTTAGTTTAATTTTGAAGACACTAATACTCTTTTGAAACAGCTCAAGTCGTAGAAATAACAAAAATCAGATAGAGAGCGGAGTCCATTAACGAAAACGCCTCAATATATTGCTGGAAATTACCTGACATTCTTTCCTTCCACTCTTCCTTTCCGACACTATTTTAGGAATCTGGAGAAGTCGGAAAAATTGTTTAAGCGTCAACAGCTCACCAGAATGTGTTTTGATGCTAATAAGGGTGCGTGTGAGAGGCGGACGGAGGGAGGGGAAGGAGGAGGAGGAGGAGGAGGAGGAGGAGGAGGAGGAGGAGGAGGAGGAGGAGGAGGAAGAGGAGCGTTGACGAGGTGTTATGGAAAGTCTCGTCGTGGGAGGGGAAAAAATCGCATATATGAAATAACCAGCACTAAAATATTACCATCACTTTTCGTGCTTTTTTTTTTCATCGCACAAAATGTCACGAGGGAAAAAAGGTTGCTCAGTGTGTGATAGGCCAAGGCGGAGGAGTGTCGGGAGCAACGTAAGGAGTGAAAATGTATGACAAAAAAAAAAAAAAATCGCTGAAGGTTATCACTGAACTATTCTGCTTCCTTATGAGAGGAGAAGAGATCCGCGGCTTAATGATGCTATTTTTAGTGCATATAAATCAGGAGAGTGAAATTATTTTACCTATGTGGACTTTTGGTACTACTGCTTTACGTGAAGAAAACTTTATCTCTCCCTGTGGAGTGATTTATTTCTCCGAGTGAAGGTGACTTTATCTTTGTTAAGGGATAAGTATTTCTCTACATGAAGGTTATTTATTTATTTTTTTTGTGAATGGAGCTTTATTTAAGTGAAGACGATCTGGGTCTCTAAGTGCAAAGGATCTTATTTCTCTAAGTGAAGGCAGCAACACAATGCTCACCACTGTAACATTATCATCGTAAGTGTTCCTATCCATCAATGTGAACAAGAAAACCCAGACCATTACTCCTTTTACTCAAGACTTGCATGTCCGCGCCACAGAGGAGGCAGGGCACGCCACTGCCTACTAGGGGAACCATCGTAGTATTCCCGAGGCGCCCTCCTGCACGTACTACAATATTATCTGTGACGCTGATCCGTCCTATCTAACTCAGCCCTATATTGATTTATATTATGGAGCAAATTTACATGTTGAGAACTTCCCGCCTGGACATTATCATATTTATTGAAGGCCAGGGAAAAATACGCTCTTTTCTTTTCCATTTAATAAAGCTGGAATGTCCCCAAACGATATGATAAAAACAACGAAGGAAAAAGGTGGAATTATTCCGTCGATCTTCAATGAAACGAAAAATGCATCAAGCGTTTTTTTTTCTTTGTCATAAAACTCCAATATAAGATTATGGGAGGAAGAAAAGAGCAACACGATGCGAGGAGTTGGAGGGACAGGAAGACGTCAAGAATCCGACAACCTTTAGTGCTAGAAAAAGGAAAAAAAAAAAAAATACTCCAGGCTTTTTTTTTTTTTTATCACAACACACAAGATTATGACTGGACGAGGAAAGCAACAGGACGCGAGGAGTTGAAAGCAAGGAAGACGTCAAGAATCGTGGCTCTTTATCAGCTTCGTAACTTGATACTGATTTTACTTTATTCTTAGGCTCATAACTTCAGGAAATTATTTTAGACACTTATGCACTATCGATATACCTTTTTTTCCTCCATTCCGGGTAATAATCAATGCCTTTTTTCATGTAGCATTGAAACCGTGTGATAATGGAAGGCTTAATGCATAAAACACCACGAACCGAACCGAACTCAAGCTGGAGGTGTCATGTGGCGGAATCTCTTGCCTTCAATTGCAGGGAAACAAGAGCACCTGGTCCCTTAGGTTATTAGGAATGTGTGTGTGTGTGTGTGTGTGTGTGTGTGTGTGTGTGTGTGTGTGGTAATTTCCCCGTGGACGACGATGACCTTGAACGACCGGCACGTGACACACACACACACACACACACACACACAATGAGCCTATACAGAAATGGTTTTCCGACAAAAATAGTAAATATAACACCATCACAACAAAATTAGTCACATACAACATCTTACCTTTAACCACTCTTCTCATACTCTCGTCACTCGACCCACAATCTTCCTCCCCAAACACAGTCTTGCTCGGGAGAGTTTCCACAGGTAGGGGGAGCATACCTGTCATTGGGAGGAAAGAGAGAGTGAGAAAGAGAGGTGAACATCAAGATAAGAGGCAAGATGTAAGATAAAAATAAGAAGAGAACACGGTAAATAAATAAAAATGTGGAGTGATATGTGTGAGTGTGGAGTGATATGAGGGATGTAAAACTGGCAACACACAATAACGAAGGTGGATTAAGCGGAATAATGCAAGCTCAGAAATAAAATCATGAGGATTGACGGAAAGAAACGAGTAAATAATAAGAGTGAAACATGAGCTGGAAAAATGAACAGAACAAAAGAAGGAAACAGTAATAAACAAAATAGTGAGAAACAAAAGCAACGGAGGTGGGAAGAATGAGACAGATAGGAAAAGATGCAATAAGGATACAACGAAGAAAATGAAGAAAAGAAAGACAAGGAAAGAGATGGAAGAGAGTGGAAGCAATGGAAGAGGTTGAAATGTTAGTTAAATAAGAGGAAGAAGAAGAAAGGGCAGGAAAAGCAGGAGGAAATAGAGGACAGAAAGGAGGAGGAGGAGGAGGAGGAGGAGGAGGAGGAGGAGGAGAGGAGGAGGAGGAGGAGGAGAAAAGGCAGGAAGCGGAGGGTAGTGAGTGGTGAAAGCTGGGCAGGGTAAAGGATGGGTGGGGATGAGGTACGTACAATATATTTGGCTTCCTGCGTCACTCACTAATTACAGGAGGGATAACTGATAGGCTTCCTAATTTCACTAATGTGGCTTTCTTCCTAATTGCCTTTCACCACACGGGAGGCTAAGTTGCTGGAGTGATGGGAACTTAACATAATTCTAGGCCCTTTTTTCTTTCTTACATATGAGAAACACAAACACTGAGCTACAGCAGACGTTAAGAAGGGAATTATGAAGCAGAGTGGCTACAGAGAAGAAAACTAAACAGAATTCTGGGTCACGACTGCTTGTTTCTTTAGCTGAGAGAGACATAAGAGGATAAAAAAAAAAAAAAGAGGTTTAGTTTCAACATACCTATCAAGAAGACACAGGAAACATGATATTTACTTACATGTTTCTTTAAATGAGAGACACACACGAAGGGATATAAATACCATCGGCGTTAATTAAAAGAGAAAATAAGGCTTAATTTCAACATACATATCAAGAAGACACGGAGAAGATGGCATTTTCTTACGTTACGTCAGAGATAATGAGATCCACAAGAAATTTATTCAACTTCTGCATGTCACCACAGGAGCAACGGAAAATGAAGCTTGTGTAATGATTTTCGTAAGAATGTACACAATAACATCATCATCATCATTATCATCATCACTATTATCATTTTATAAGTTGTCACTGCAAAATGAAGACCTCTCTCAGTCATCTCTATCAGCTGCCCGTCTGCTCTAGGTCATCCCAGCAAAATTCTTATCTATAACATTTAATAGATGAACAAAAAAAAAGAGAAAAAAAAGGAACCGTAGTAATTTCGTGTGAGAATCCATTCTCTCTCTCTCTCTCTCTCTCTCTCTCTCTCTCTCTCTCTCTCTCTCTCTCTCTCTCTCTCTCTCTCTCTCTCTCTCTCTCTCTCTCTCTCTCTCTCTCTCTGAATTGCAATCGGATAATTTACAAGTGAGGTATTCAATCTCTCTCTCTCTCTCTCTCTCTCTCTCTCTCTCTCTCTCTCTCTCTCTCTCTCTCTCTCTCTCTCTCTCTCATGCTCGTGTAATTGCCTGGGTGAGTGACAGCAACGTGACGGGCCAGGAAGAGGAGGAGGAGGAGGAGGAGGAGGAGGAGGAGGAGGAGGAGGAGGAGGAGGAGAGAGGAGGAAGCGAATTCGAGTGACGCTCAGAGCAGGAGGAGGAGGAGGAGGAGAAGGAGGAGGAGGAGGAGGAGGAGGAGGAGGAGGAGGAGGAGAAGGAGGAGGAGATTCAGTGAAGGCTGTAATAACCAAGACACAAGACAATGGTGCTCCGGTTAGTGGTGGCCAAAGCAATAACTAAATTGATCTATGCACTATTTTTTTTTTATTTTACCAAGTGTGCAGCATGGAGTCACACACAACGCTATATTAATGAAGGGGAATAGGTGGTTAAGGACGTGGGAAAATTAATGGCAGTAAAGACAGGTCCTAAAGAAACATTAATGATTGTAAAGGCAATTGACGAAAGTGGAAGAGACTTAGAGAAAAAAAAAAAAAAAAACAAGAAAAAAACAAGGGTAAAATAAGTTAGTAAAGTTTGATCTGTTATGGTAATTTATAATTGGAAGGATTAATACATGGAACGAGGCTTTTATTTGCAGATGAGATTTGTTTGTCCATCTAAATACTTCCGGTTTCTTAATCCACAAATACTAGCATCCTCTCTCTCTCTCTCTCTCTTCTCTCTCTTCTCTCTCTCTCTCTCTTCTCTCTCTCTCTCTCTCTCTCTCTCTCTGAAAAGTACCTAAATATTTTACTTTCAGTGAAAAATTTTAGTATCATAGTGACAATATATTTTTTTTTTCATGACATTCGTTTACCAGATAGAAACACACACACACACACACACACACACACACACACACACACACACACACACAGAGGAAAAGTTAGGAGGATGATATGTATCAGATCCATAAATTGTGACAGATAACAAGATAAGCACACAGAACTCAAGGGAATATTGTTTTGGCGAGCGCCACGTGAATGTAAATATCTACTGTGATGCAGTTACCTTTTTTGTTTACATTTGCAATCTGAATGACGCCGCCACCAGACGGGCTGTGGTTAGGGATTATGGCTACGAGTTCCCCGCAGTGTGGTGGCCAGTAATAACATAAATAAAAAAAGAAAAAAAAACCGTGGGATGGTTGTAGTAAAATTAGTAGTGATATTATCTCAAATGTCTCTAATATGTGAGAGACTATTTTTGTATGAAAGGTATTACTGTTGTTATTATTATTATTATTAGTCGTAGTCGTAGTCGTAGTCGTAGTAGCAGTAGTAGTAGTAGTAGCAGCAATAACAGTAGTAATAGTAGTGATGACATTAGAAGTGAAATGATACTAATAATAATGATAGTAAATAACAATAATAACAACATCTACAAACAACGAAAACTATATGAAAAAGACTTTACATATCTTTTGCTCCTCAACTCACAACCCCTTCTCTCTCTCCCTCCCCAGATACATTGCCATCATGCATCCGCTCCGGCCACGCATGGGGAGGAAAGCCACCATTCTCATCGTGGTGTGGATATGGGTCTCGTCCGTCTGCCTGTCGCTTCCTAACCTCATCTACTTCACCACCGCCACCCTCAGCTACGCCGGGGGGGAGAGGATCGTCTGCTACGCTGCCTGGCCGGATGGTGACCAGGGAGAGAGTCAATCTGAATACGTGTGAGTAACTGTGGTTGTCTTATTGTTGTTTGGTGTTTAGGTCCCTCCTTGTGGTTCCTCGTGTCTTCTTTGGGTGGAATGTGTGTGTGTGTGTGTGTGTGTGTGTGTTTGTGTGTGTGTGTGTGTGTGTGTGTGTGTGTGTGTGTGTGTGTGTGTGTGTGTGTGTAACTGTCACAATATGTTTTTTTTTTTTTGTTTCTTGTTTTATGGTATGTTTCTCGGTCTTCTTTATGTGCGAATTTATAATACGTGATTGATATACTGAAATGTAACGGTCATATATATATATATATATATATATATATATATATATATATATATATATATATATATATATATATATATATATATATATATAGCCGTTATATCTCACGAATTAATATGCAAAATAAAATCCTGGTTATCTTTTTTTTTTTTTTTTTATTCCCGGTATATTCAATGTTATGCTGAAATGTAATAACGTCAGGTAAAAATTTTGGCAACTTTTATGTACTTGATAGGGTATGGTATAATAAAGTTAGGTACTAAAACTCAAGAGAATTTTTATATCTGACTTATTAATATATAATCCAGCCAGGTAAATAAAATACTGCCAATTTTTACACCTGATGCAGGAACAAACAAACAAAAAAAAAAAAAAAATGAAAGATGGAAAACAAATTTTACGCACACAAAGTAACAGAACTTCATAAGAATTTTCCGACCATGATTAAACAGACCAAAATTCAACTCTTTTATTTCAAGCATGCCAACAGAATTTTTTAATACGACTTTTCCAGCACCCATTTTCATTACGTTGCAAAAACGCGACGACAACATGGAAAGGGTGAGAGAGAGTTACAGAATTAAGTAACAAGAATCTGGAAATGCATGAACTATTCCGCCACTTGGGACTGAAATCCGGAGCGTTTCAATACCATTAAAAGTGCATCTGAAAAAAAAAAAAAGTTAATTTCATATCTCCTGAAAACATTCCATTACTGAACTGAAAGAAATGACGAAATGACAAATAAATAAAAGAAAGCCACGAAATATTAATAAATACTACGAAATATGAGAAGAATACGGCAATTTAATTTTCTTGGGCAGCGGTGCGTGTTGAGAGAGAGAGAGAGAGAGAGAGAGAGAGAGAGAGAGAAGAGAGAGAGAGAGAGAGAGAGAGAGAGAGAGAGAGAGAGAGAGAGAGAGAGCAAAGGAAGATGACAGAAATATATAGGGTTAAGCACGCACGCACGCGTTCACTACACACACACACACACACACCTTATCCCTTGATCACACACTAACGCTTTCCCTCTCTTCCCTTTCGTCCTCTATACCTTCCTCTCCTCTCCTCTCCTTTACTCCCTCTCCTCCCCTTCCCCCTCACGCTATGAATCCCAGTCATGCTCTGCCTCAGCGTCACTCCCTCCATTATCTTTAAGTTCTTTGTCTCATTCTCGTGTTTTCCATAAATCAAGAATTACGCCCGTTTCTATCCTACCGTCCGTCTGGATTTATGAAGGATCTCGTCTGTCCCGCTCTGTCCTCCTTTCTTGGTCCCTGGTGCCGTAAATTTTCCATGTGTGTGTGTGTGTGTGTGTGTGTGTGTGTTATGTCGGCCCGTGTCTGGTCCTTCTGGTATTGGGACGAGGTCTTTTTTACAATCCCCGCCCTGCAACTCATTCGCAGTGACACGGATTGACTCTGACCCGGTGAAGTATTAACGTGGCGTGGCCTGTCTGCGTCACCACAGGCCACGCCCGCGACTGTGTGTGTGTGTGGGGGAGGGGGGCATGTGTTTCATATATTAAAACCTGTACAGCGGCTTCAATCACCTCCTGTCGTCGTTTCAGTTGACAAGTTAATCTTTGCCGTAATTTGTATGAACCACCTCTTTACTTACGACGTAGTTATTATTATTATTACTTATCTGTTATTTGTGTTTTACTGTAATTTAGTGATGAAAGCTGACAATTCAACAGCTCACGAACATCTCATCTTCATGCCTCACATTTGTCTTAGATGAGAGAAAGAGAAATTATACCATTCTGCCACCTAAAGGACAAAGGTGGATGTTGTCTGTGTGATGCCCTCGTGCCGCTGCTCCTCTTTCACCGTTTTTCCACCCACCGGTCACCTGAGAATCACTGTTATTTATTTTTATTGTGTGTGTGTGTGTGTGAGTGTGATGCGATGCAGGACACAGGCGGCACCAGTAAGGGTGGAACAGAGAAGCAATGAACAATTTTTCTCTCAGTATAAACACACACTGCATGTCTGGAAACCAATTAACATACCGTCGCGTGAAGAGCCACGCAACATTCCCTCCTCCATCTCCTCCTACATTCCCTGCAGCTTCTCTTCCTCCTCCTCCTCCTCCTCCTCCTCCATTTCACTCCCCATCACCCCATGCACCTCACACCTCCCACGCAGCACTACGCTGCAATTACCACACCGCCCCGTAATACCACTGGAGAGCTCAAAAGGCCACTTATATAATCTGCTTCCCTGCGTTTCCATGCACTTACACAATGCCACCGTCTCTACCACCACCACCACCACCACCACCTACTCCTCCTCCTCGTCCAATGCAGCGTACCAGTCCTTCAGCACGCAGGGCCTCCTCTCGGGTCCACGCGAGGCAATCCAACGCCACGCTTCCCCCTTGAAAGGAAGGTGCGGCTTTGTCCCTCAAGACCATTGCCAAGACCTGCCTGTGATTGTGTCAGCCTCGGGAAAGAGGGGAGGGGAAGGGAGAGGAGAGGAGAGGAGAGGAGAGGAGAGGAGAGGAGAGGAGAGGAGAGGGGAGGGAAGGGGAGTGGAGGGGAGGGGAGGGGGAGGGGAGGGGAGAGAGAGAGGAGAGGAGAGGAGAGGAGAGGAGAGAAGAGAGGAGAGGAGAGGAGAGGAGGGGAGGGGAATGTACAAAAGAAATAACTGAATAAAACAGATGAGAGAGAGAGAGAGAGAGAGAGAGAGAGAGAGAGAGAGAGAGAGAGAGAGAGAGAGAGAGAGAGAGAGAGAGAGAGAGAGAGAGAGAGAGAGAGAGAGATGAGAAAAAAAGACAAAGAGAGGGATGGGAAAAGCAAAAGAAGAAATGAGGAAACGATAAGAGAGTTGGAAAGACGAGGAAAAGAACACAACTGAAAAGATCAAAATAGTAAAAAGGAGAAAAAGGAAGATGGAATGAGAACACAATGAAAAATGCAAAAAGAAAAAAAAATATACAAGAAAATGAAAAAAAAAAATCAGCTCACGTCAATAAAAGAGTATAACAGAAAGAGGAAAAAGAACAGAAAAAAAGAGGGAATTGAGACAAAACTATCGATATAAAAACATGAACAGACTGGAGAAAATGGAGAAGATAAAAAGGAGGAAAGGAGAGAAGAGAGGAGAGATAAAGGACAGAAGGAAGGCAGGGAGGAAACAGAGGAGGGAAGATGAGGGGAAGAGGACGATGAATTATGAGCACACACAGAGAAGGAGGAGGAGGAGGAGGAGGAGGAGGAGGAGGAGGAGGAGGAGGAGGAGGAAAGGACATAAAAAGTCACGAGCGACGAGTGAAACAGACAAGTAAAAAATAAAGGGAGACAAAAAAGCGAGAGAGAGAGAGAGAGAGAGAGAGAGAGAGAGAGAGAGAGAGAGAGAGAGAGAGAGAGAGAGAGAGAGAGAGAGAGAGAGAGAGAGAGAGAGAGAGAGAGAGAGAGGAGGGGGGAAATGGAGCAGGATAGTTAATGGGGGAGGGGAGAGTCAGGGATGAGTGACAGTGAAGGAGGGGAAGGGGAGGGGAAGAGGAAGAGGGACAACAATCTACCCCAATCTGTACTGTGAGCAAAATGAAAATAAAAACGCGAAATAGAAGTGGAAAAAGAGGGAAAGAGAAAGAGAGAGAGAAAAAAAAAGATCTGAAATTGGAGTAAGAGGTGAAGCTGCGAGGGGAGACTGTCATTTGGTTTGTGTTAATACTCTCACTCTCTCACACACTCCCTCTCTCTCTCTCACCACTTAACCCGTCCACCCTGACACTCTTTCAAGGCGACATTCCAAAGCCATATTCTCCCCATTTACGGTTCTCCCCTCCTGATTTCTCTCCCTCACGTTTTCTTTCCTTCACGTTCCCTTGCTGTACCACTCTGCATCTACTCATTACTTCACTAGGCTCTGTGTGCTTCATTTGGTGTGTTCTTGGCCTATTTAAGAGGCAGACTGGGGACGAGAGAGAGAGAGAGAGAGAGAGAGAGAGAGAGAGAGAGAGAGAGAGAGAGAGAGAGAGAGAGAGAGAGAGAGAGAGAGAGAATTATTATGCATGCGCTAGGTATTCCGACAATATTCATGGTCACGCACGGACACACACACACACACACACACACACACACACACACACACACACACACACACACAAGGAATCAGTGTCATTACATTCTGGATATGAATTAATGATTCTATTACGTTTTGGGTGACATTTTTCATAATGAAGTTGGTCACTCAGTACAGTTAGTATATCAACACGTATTTTGACTAATGGTTTTATGAAGTATGGGCGTCGTGTGTAGGTAGTGAATGAGTTAACCTTCCCATACGATACTGTACGTTCTTGTAAAGAGAATGAGCTTTCTCTCCTTGCCTCTAAGTGTGTAGTTCTGATGTCTAAGTATAGTCCTGATGTTCTGACCTTTCTCTCCTCCTTGGCTGTCCACATAAGCACATTTCTAGGTCTACACTTCTGAGGTTAGCTGATGTTGGTTTGGTTTTTATAATTACACAAGAACATAAGGACAAAAGCTGCGAGAAGCCAGCAGGCCTACACGAACTACTTCTTGTAAAGCTGTGGGGGTATTATGGTTTTCTTTACTTTGATGGACTTGAGAATAATATCACACATAACCCAGAGAAATTGAAATGCACGCTCACAGATAGATAGATAGATAGATATAGATAGATAGATAGGCTGATAGATAGGCAGAGAGATGAGAGATAGATATAGATAGAAATAGGCAGATAGATAGACAGATAGATGGGCTGATAGATAGACAGATAGATAGACACATACATACATACATACATACAAACATACAAACATAAATAGTTACCCTACAATACCACAGTACACCATACATCTCCATTTAAATATGTAGTATAACTAATTACACACACACACACACACACACACACACACACACACACACACACACACAAATATAAAATAACAAAGCTGAACCAAGCACAAAGGAAATCAACAGTCTTTGGTTTCAATAGGCTGCAGCTGGGGAGTGTTTCCAGGAAAGGTTTGCGTCACTTGTAACTCTGACGCCAGTTAAAGACTTAGTAACTTACTTTCACACATTCACCGGGCCGGAATCAAGCGTCCTAATGGAAAAATCGATGTGTAAGAGACGGTAATGTAAACAGCAGATGCCAAAACACTCATAAATGAAGTGCAGCATGATTTTAGTCTGATTTTGATTCGAAATGTCGCATACCGTAATGGATTCAATGGGGTAGAGTGGAATATTGAGAGAAACTGAAATAAATAGAATAGAAAAGAATATATGAAATTCAAATTGCCAATAACGAAGGCACATAGCGTTAAGAAATCATAATTACAAAAAGTATTTATAATGAGGCAATTCAGAAAGAGGCAGTTATTGGAAAAGTTAAGTATTGGATGTCAAGAGCTTCCGCTGACCCCATTTTCCAGGAAGTCTGTGTTTGTTCTTCGTCAACTATTCACTGTTAGTTGTTTGTCTTTCACTTCTCGGGCCTCCAATTAAATGAACTGCATGAACACGCGAGAGCAAGTGTGTGTGTGTGTGTGTGTGTGTGTGTGTGTGTGTGTGTGTGTGTGTGTGTGTGTAATCCGGCATGTGCGTCAAGTCAGTTCAGTAATTAAGGCAATATTTCCTGCGAGGCGGCCATGCGCACGCTGCCCCGCTCGCCCATTAAAGCCTCCAGTCTCAATTTATGCCGCAAAGAACCTAAAAAAAAAATAAATAATAAATAAAACAAAATAAAACATGCAATTCAAATTTTTCGCATCTTTTCTGACCCCAAGACTGCCTCCCCTTCCTTCTCCTTCCCCCTCTCTTGCCTCCCCTTCCTTCTCCTTCCCCCTCTCTAACACCACAAACCCTCCCTCCTTCTCTTCCCCTCACCAAGAACACTTCAACCACATCCCTGCAGTTCCTCTCTCTGTACCTCTCCTGTATCCTCTAACGCCCCTTCTCTACACCCTTCTGAGTCGCCCTTCTCCTCCCGCCGCAGACACACAGTGGTGCTGATGGTGCTGACCTATATCCTGCCGCTCACCTGCATGGGCTTCACTTACGTGCGCATCGGGCTTACGTTGTGGGGGAGCCGTAGCATCGGAGAGCAGACGCCCCGCCAGGTGGAGAGCATCAAGTCCAAGAGGAAGGTGAGACAACGTAGTAGTAGTAGTAGTAGTAGTAGTAGTAGGAGGAGGAGGAGGAGGAGGAGGAGGAGGAGGAGGAGGAGTAGTAGGAGGAGGAGGAGGAGAACAGTAATAGTAGTTTGTACCGAAGAGTTTAAAATTCTTGTTCAGGATCACTTACCAGAGAGAGAGAGAGAGAGAGAGAGAGAGAGAGAGAGAGAGAGAGAGAGAGAGAGAGAGAGAATACTAGTACCGAGCCATTATCTCCTATTACTAATCCAGGAAGGAGACTCTTGTATTGACATTTGTATTCCTCCTCCTCCTCCTCCTCCTCCTCCTCCTCCTCCTGCTCCTCTTTCTCATTCACTTTAATTCGCCAACGAGCAGCCGGTCTGAGGTTCTCTCCAACCATCCGTTAAATTAATGTTTCCTCCTCCATCACCAGAACCTCCCATCCCCCACCTCTCTCTCTCTCTCTCTCTCTCTCTCTCTCTCTCTCTCTCTCTCTCTCTCTCTCTCTCTCTCTCTCTCTCTCTCTCTCTCTCGTAATCAAGAGTACCCGCGAATCAACACTTCCAGGATAAATCTTTATACATTTATTTCCTCAAGAGTGGACTCTCGCCCTCTTTTTGTTCCCTCACCTTGAGTTACGAGCAGGAGGAGGAGGAGGAGGAGGAGGAGGAGGAGGAGGAGGAGGAGGAGGAGGAGGAGGAGGAGCAAGAGGAGGAGGAGGAGGAGAGAATGTTACAGGGAAAGGCGCGATTCTACACAAGTTTCTTCCGTGCACAGGTAGTGAAGATGATGATCGTGGTGGTGACAATCTTCGCTGTGTGTTGGCTGCCCTACCATATGTACTTCATCCTCTCCAACCTGGTGAGTGTCTGGGAGGAGGAGGAGGAGGAAGAAAGAGGAAGAGAAATACATGATATAACAACTAAAACGATACTAAAAACACACATACAACTCAAAACAAACTTACCCATAATTCTCTTCTTGCCTTGCCCTCACCCATGCCTCGCCTCGCCCGGCCAACCACCAATCAGATGCCGGAGATAGCGCACTACGAGTTTATCCAAGAGACTTATCTAGCTATTTATTGGCTGGCGATGTCAAATTCCATGTACAACCCAATGATTTACTGCTGGCTCAACAACAGGTAAGGCTCTCCCCCCCATCTCTCTCTCTCTCTCTCTCTCTCTCTCTCTCTCTCTCTCTCTCTCTCTCTCTCTCTCTCTCTCTCTCTCTCTCTCTCTCTCTCGTCAGTGTTTTGTATATACTGTTATCTGTCAGTCTATTTATCTACGTTTCCCCTTTGACTGGCCATCTGATTTTGCGTTTTCTCTCTCTCTCTCTCTCTCTCTCTCTCTCTCTCTCTCTCTCTCTCTCTCTCTCTCTCTCTCTCTCTCTCTCTCTCTCTCTCTCTCTCTCTCTCTCTCTCTCTCTCTTTTGTAATGGATTGGTGTTCGCTTCTTTATGGTCTATTTCCTGGTTTCTTATTATTTTTTTCTCTCTCTCTCTCCCTTCTGGTTATTCAATTCCTTCCTGAACCTTCCTTCCACGCCCTGTCTTTCTCTTACAGCCTTCCCGCCATTTATTTCTGTTCTTGTATATCTTTTGGTTTTACTGTTTCTCCTCAGTTCGTTTTGTTTCTTGTATCTCTTCCTCAGGTGTATTTTTTTTTCCTTATTATTATTGTCCTAAACCTTATGTATATTTTTTTTTCAGATTTGCACCCGTACCTTCTCTCTCTTCCATAAGTGTCCCTGTTTTCTCTTTTTGTCTGTCTGTCTGTCTATCTGTCTGTATTTTGAGCGCTTTCTCTCTCTCTCTCTCTCTCTCTCTCTCTCTCTCTCTCTCTCTCTCTCTCTCTCTCTCTCTCTCTCTCTCTCTCTCTCTCTCTGGACTAATTAACTATTACAATACCTTTCTAACATCTATTTTTGGCTATAATTATCTTTCTCCCCTATTTTTCCCCATCATCAGCACTTCTCTCCTTCCTTCCTATTCTCTTGTTCTATTAATTTTCCCCTTCTCTCTTCCCCTGCAGATTTCGTAATGGGTTCAAGAGGGTGTTTTCTCTGTGTCTGCGAGGGTTGCGATACGACTGATCCTAACACTTCCTCCCCTCTCTGTATGTATGGCTAGAGTCCACGTCCTTTCTTGTTCCCTTCGTTTAATATCTGTTCTGTGGTTCTTCTCTTTACCCCCGGGTACTTCATCCCTCCCTTCCTTCCTTCTTTCTTTCCTTCCTTCGTTCACTCATTTCGCTCTCCAGTTCATGTCATTTATCTTCGTACATGTAGTGAATTTTCTCTTTTTTTTTTTTATCTTGGTTCTTCTTTTTCTCTTTCATGTTTATTTATCCTTAAACGTACACTGGTCCTACTTTTTTTTCTGGTTCCACATTAAAATTATCCTCGAGAACAGTGGGCAGACAGAGCAACAGGAGGGACGCAGCGGAGATTTTAAACGAACCACAATAAAAAAACAAGAAAGGAATAACTAACTGAATAACTAACGCACAAGACCTCCCTCTAAACCAACAGTACCCTCACGAATGCCACCACCAAGAGAGACAAGTGAAATAAAAGACAAAAAAATGGAGAAATAAATACGAGAATACATAACGTGAAGGAGAGGGAACGGCAATGTAACTCAACCACAGAAATAAAAGAAAAAATAAGGCGACTTTTAGGTGTGAAAAGCGAGTCACCGCGGGGGAAGAAAGAGGCCAACATGTCTCACTTCACTGTGGGGGGAGGAGGAGGAGGAGGAGGAGGAGGATGTGGAGGGTGGAGGACGAAAGAATAAGACACTATAGTGAAGGAGCTAGATAGATTTAAAGCAGCATAAATAAAAGTAAGAACGTGAAAAAGTTTGAAAAAAGACCTAAGGATATGGAGGAGGAGGAGGAGGAGGAGGAGGAGGAGGAGGAGGAGGAGCACATCACGAGGAAAAGACCTGAGCTGAGTCTAACAACAGAAAAGAACAACAACAAGAACAAGATGCGTCTCGCTGTAAGATGGTGTCATTTACTCACAAGAATAAAGGCTGGCAAAAAAATAAATAAATAAAAAATAAATAAATAAAATAATAAATAAATAAATAAAAACGAACTAAAAACGTATAGACAAGATGGAACATGACTAAAAAAATTAAATAAATAAAATAAAGTAGGAGGAAGATGAGTGAAAGGAAGATAAGATGAGACACGTCGAGGAAGGCGAGGAGGAGGAGGAGGAGGAAGAGAAGGAGGAGGAGGAGGAGGAAAAGATAATGAAGAAATCTCTTTAAACAGAAAAAAAAAAGCAAGGTGAAAAGTTAAACTAATAAACTAGACTTCCCCAGTAAATCTCCCTTGCAAACACATATGAAGATCTGAAACCTTTCGACTATACACTTAAAAAAATATACTAACCAAATTAGTGTCACTTAAACACAGCGTTTTGAAGGGTAACGTAAAAATGTGACTAGGCAAAGGTTGCAAAATAAATACTTGCCCAAATGAGTTAAAAAATAATAATAATAGCTTGCATCAGGAAACCAAACATGAAGTGAGTGGAGAAGAATGCGGAGACTCTTGAAAATTAATAGCAGTAAATAAATAAATCAGTCACGTCTCGGTTTAGGTTCGACACTCCCATCATCCTCCTCCTTCTCTTCCTTCTTCACTTCCTTCCACACCATTTGTTTCTTCACGCACACTTCAGTCTCACTTCATAAGCACTTTTTTTTTTTTTTCACTTCATACTATTTTATTTTGACATTTCGGATCCATTCTTACTATTTTTTTCTCTCACTCTCCTTTTCACTTCACTCAATGTATTCGTCAACTTTCGTTTTCATCTCTATAAGCCTTCATTATTCATTCATCTTGGCTTCCTTCCTTCAAGTCGCAACAGTCAACCCTCCTTTCCTTCAAACTCCTGCATATCCATCACCTCTTACTCTTCCTTCTCCTCCTCCTCTTCCGTTCCTCCTCCTCCTCCTCCTCCTCCTCAATTCCCTTCTCCCTTCCCTCCTCCTCCTCCTCCTCCTCCTCCTCCTCCTCCTCCTCCTTCCCATCTCTTCCTCCTCCTCTTCCTCCTCCTCCTCCTCCTTTTCCTCCTCTTCCTCCTGCTGCTGCTGCTAAGCGTGTGGGGACATCACGCTCGGTGTTAAGTGTTTTCTGATGATCTGGGCGTCGCCTTCGATGTTTTCAATATTTCCTTATATTAACAATTATCGACTTTTTTTTTTCTTTATGTAACTTCATGGCATTCTCACCTCTCAACACTATGATATCCTCCTGCGTCATGCTTCTGTACCTTAATAGCATGGACCTATACACGTGTAATATTAATGATGCTATACTGTACTCCCCACCACTTTGTCCTAATGTATCCTTGGCCAGACAGACCCGCCCTCCAGTGTGCCCACCAAAGCCTGTTGATGTGTAAATCCAAGCGAATCATCCCAGTCACTTCCAGGCCAGCTCGTCTCATCGCCACCACTCTCTCTGCCCCGCCAGGTTCCGCAACGGGTTCAAGAAGGTGTTCTCGGGGTGGCTGCCGTGTGTCACCTACGAGAGCGAGGCCACTGATGTGAGCCGCGTCAAGACAGCGCGCTTCTCCTGCTCTGGCTCGCCCGAGACTCACCATCGAGTGACGTGCGATGGTCAGCCCCCCTTGTCCTTGTCTCTAACCCGCCCATCCTTTGTCATCGCCGTCGCCTTCCCTATCACACCACAATTTCGCTCCTGTCACAGCCCAGTCTCAGCCTTGGCACTGCGCTGTCCTTGTCACGATCTTAACGGTCCCTTGTCACACTAACACCCAGCTCTTGTCATGGTCCGCCTCCCCCTTATCACAGTACCCTCTTCCTTCTGTCACAGCCCAGTTTAATCACTATTCTACCCTTGTCACGGTCACAACCATCCCTTGTCATAGTTTTCCACTTATCAAAGCACCATCCCTCTCTTGTCACAGCCCAGTGCTCGTAGTTCTTTTTGTTAAATTTGACTATTATATTAACAGTATTTATCTCGCCCTCTTCATTCATTAACTTAGACTTTGTTTTTTCTCTCCAGATATCACGCTTTGCATGCATTTTGCTTTTCTTTTAGTTATGGTGTGTGTGTGTGTGTGTGTGTGTGTGTGTGTGTGTGTGTGTGTGTGTGTGAACAAGTGAGAGAGAGAGAGAGAGAGAGAGAGAGAGAGAGAGAGAGAGAGAGAGAGAGAGAGAGAGAGAGAGAGAGAGAGAGAGAGAGAGAGAGAGAGAGAGAGAGAGAGAAATACCATAATATCACACTAAATTTCTGTCACCTTTTCCCTACGAATTTAGTCCTTGCCATAATCAATTTCAGTCAATTAAATCGGAGAAATTCCGGCAAAGTTTCACACAGGCTTGAAATCAAAGCGATGCAAATGAAAAGTTCCTTGGTGCAGAGAGGAGAGATGAGTGAGGAAGCATGGGGCCGAACGAGCATTGGGAGAAGGAGCATTGGGTGAGTTAACCCTTTGACTGCCACTTGGTACACCCTTCCCTAATTACCAATCACTCTGAAACATCTTGACTTGTTCTACAGCCACATCCAATCTTTGAAATGGAAAGAAATTGCAAAACTTGTTCTTTTTTTATCACTTTCTGTTAGATGCTTGTAAAGACTTCACGCATTGCTTCTGGTGCTGCTAATTGTTTCGTGTCGCAGTGAAAGGGTTAAATGGAGCCACGGGCTGATGAATGATTCCCTCTTGATTTCTGATCTCGTCTGTGTAAGATGAAGGGCTGACATCTGGTGGTCACGTTCGTCCACCTTTCACCCTCTTCTCTCTCTCAACACACAGAGAAAGAAGAAAGCAGACCCAGACAGTGAGAGGGGACACGTCAGGGAGAGCCGTTTCAAAGGCAACACTCCTGACTGACAACTCCACTCAACACACAAACCGATAAATGCATAAACATACACGCACAACCTTTGGAAGTATCCGTAAATATAATGTTATGAGCAGGACTAAAAGTTCGGAAGAGCCATTAATCATATACACAACCTTATTACAAATCAAGGACCTTTCTGTGCCGTGCAAGACGCGGATACTGTAACACCACCTGGTCACAGCAACACAGACACGCTCGCCCTAAAATGCTCTCACATCCCCGCCTCGCATCACAGATAATTCAATTTGCAATATGTGACGTAATCTTAGAGTTCAGTGAGGACGTCCCTGCCTCATTTCAATCCAATTTCAGCTCCATTATTGCCTCCCTCTCTCATAGAGCAGGCACACCCCGTTCCACCCCGCTACGTACGGGCGCCAGAGCTTAATAGTCTGGGGTTTCCTTGGCAGGGTCCTCAAATGACCACGGCAGACTCAATGAATACACAGCGTAGAGTGAAACACGCTTTATCAGATTGTTTACTTAGGCTTATATTTACATGAACATTCAAACTGACACGCCGCCTTGATTAGTTTCTTTTTCTTCTTTAATATGTAGTACTTGATCTCACCGATACTTTCCACTGGTCTTATGTTACGATTGATACATTCATGAAAGTAGAACACATGCCATATCACTTAACACTATGTAACTAATAGTTCCCTGACGCATACTTGAGCCTGTATCTACAAAAGACGAAGAAGTGAAGCGCGGGTAACGTTATCTATTGAGTTGTTCTCCGGAGCAGACCGACGCTCCCCTTTATCGTGGCGCCAGCCCTCCATTGGCTAGACATTCTTTGCGCTCAACGCCAACGCGAGCTTCATAAAGCGAAGCAAACACATGAACAGGTTGACCTCCTCATAATTGTGGTGAAACATCTAACAGACATTTTGACAGCTACTGGGCATCTCCCATCACGTGTCTTTTCTCAAATATGATAGACACAGCGTGCTGACGATACTTAGGAGTCCACGCAGAGGATGAAAATATGATTAAGTCATAGAGAGGGAAAGAGAGGAAAGGACAAAGTGAAGAGTGAGTCCTTTAACGCAACAAGGACTCTCGCACAAATATCTCCATTCATTTTCAACCCTTATTCCGTCATATAAACAAAATTTAACTACAATCTTCCAAACTTTCACTGATAAACTGTAGAACCCTGTTTTTACTCTCTCCCCTCCTCGCAACTCGCACAGTTCAACAGAGGTGTGTCCGGAATTAAGATGGCCAGACTTTCAAACTCTTCTTTGGGAATGCAAATTGACGGATATGTGTTTTCCTGCAGGGACCAGATCTTCTCGAACCTCCTTCAGTTTTGTGTGAGGTATCTGGACCATCCCAACACAAGCACCTCTCCCTCCAACACCACACCCGTGAGTGGACCAACACCCAAGGACAGCCACATTAACAACACTAACACTGTGCTCGGTGTTCCCTCGCCTCACCTCACACTAACAAGTTGCTTTCATTCACTTAGTATTAACCACTGGAAGACTCCACGATATATTGGTTCGAAAAATTACCACAAATTAATATGGATTTTCTTTAACGGCAAAAGGAAAACGTGAAGCTTAATGCCATTTACTAAAATACCATCAACCTGAAGTAAAGTTGCCTTGATGAAAATTAACCAAAGCAAGCATTCCATTCCTAACAAGAGGGATAAGGTTTGCCGTGAACTCAAGCTACGTTGTCCCCACAACCATATATACAACAAAATATAAACCCTTGCACAGGACACCTTAATGCAATACTTTAACGTAACATCATTGACTTCATTTGCAACAGTTCAACAAAGCCAAACGCACTGCTATTGCCGCGTTTTGGGGAAGAAGGTGGTAAACTTTTAATAAATGGGACTGTAGGACACGAAAAAGGTTGAGAATATAAGAAAATGTGAAAAAAGAGAATAAGAGAGGAGAGGATGGCAGGTGAATAGACGAAAGGAGCATGGAAAGAAGAAAGAATAGGAAGGAGTTCGAGGGTGACGTTATTTGATCACAACTTCACAACTTCATGCTCACTCTTAAGTACCTCTTCAGAACACAAGTCGAAGCATTTGACAATTTCTGGAGGTAGAGGCGGAGGAGGAGGAGGAGGTCAAGGTGCCGACGAAAGAAAAGAAAAAAAAAAACAAGAGGATAATAATGAGGAGGAGGAGCAAGAACAGTGGGAAGAGAATCAGGCTCTGTGTGTTTAGTTTTAATAGCTTAATAATTCTTAGGAAATAATGATGATGACCATAATCTCTCTCTCTCTCTCTCTCTCTCTCTCTCTCTCTCTCTCTCTCTCTCCTCTCTCTCTCTCTCTCTCTCTCTCTCTCTGAGCGTGTGTGTGTGTGTGTGTGTGTGTGTGTGTGTGTGTGTGTGTGTGTGTGTGTGTGTGTGTTGACTCTCATTCAGAAATGCTTACCGAATCTCTCTCTCCCTCCCTCTCTTCCCCAGGCTCCTCACACATCTCCATGCGCAACCCTCGCCTCCTCAGACCTCAGCATCAGCGGCTCGCGGCTTCCCCCCGTCAGGCTTTGCAACGGAGCCAACATACGCCGGAGCGACTAACGGCGCCGACACCTCCCGGAGCTACGGGGGCACTCTGGTACCGCCCAAGCACACCCCGTACCCCAGCGTCACCTACCAGCAGTATGTGTGAGGGTGTGTGTGTGTGTTCCACCTACGCACCCACACCCACACATGCCCAGACTTCGGAAACTGGGTGGGAGAAGCTCCGTGTGTGTGAGCAGTGCTTGAGCGACTGAGTGAGGTCGTTGCGAGGTTGTTGTGCGTGTGTACGGGTATGTGGGGTGAGGGGGAGGTTGTGGTTTAAGCGCGGCTGTGGGTGGGAGGAGGTGAATTAGGCAGTTCTGGGGGAGAAAGAGTCCTGTAGGGCAGTAGCATGGGGAGTGAGCGAGGCAATACATGGGGAGTGATGGGGAGGGAAGGGATGAGGTGCGCCGCCTTGGCTGCGTGTTATGAGGCTGCACGTGGCGGGGTGAGGCGCGTGCTGACCACCATACAAACTGAACACCTGATTTGCTACGTGGCGTGGGTGATGGAGACGTGCCCGGAGAGAGGTGTTGTCGTGCTGCTCTCTCCTCCCACGTCTGCACCTCTCAGCGTCGCTGCCTGAGAGCCACCACCCTCGCCACCTTCAGCTAACACAACTACTTAGACTAAGAGACCACCGTTACTCCTTCCTTCATCCTGTGCATTCTCTTCTTCTCCCTCCCCACCCACGCCCATGAGAGGAAGAAAAGAGAAGAAAATAAGTGAGAGGAGGAGGAGGAACACGTAAGATACTAACTCTTCTCCATACAGTTTCAATATAATGATAATGATGATCAAAGTAAAAACAATACACAGAAACTGAATTACTTTGCAATCAACGTCCAGCATTGTAGGTATTCAAGACACACACTCTCACTTTTAAGAAAATATAAGGAAAAAAATGATCTTCTAAAAGCTACTTGTGATA
>NC_087170.1:18476494-18551494 GCF_035594125.1 Scylla paramamosain | reverse complement strand
TGGAACACGAGTCATGTGGATCACCGCATCCGCACGTATGTTTACCTTGCCATTTTTTAAACATGATATTTGTTGTCATTTAACATATTCCCTGTCCCTTCTTGGTTTCATCCCTCCCTTCCTCCATCTTCTTCCCACTCTCCTCCCCGTCCCTTGGACAATCCCTGGCATTAAGACCACACTGCGCACGTCAATGCTTTGATGCATTTTTTTTCTTTTTCATGTCATCGCGTCATCGCCACTAGATTATCATTTATTTTCATCCTCTTCCTTCCTCTCCCTGTTCCCTCCTGCCTCAAGACCAAGATTCACCACGCTCCACTCCTCCCATTACGCCATCCACGTCCAACACTCCACTCTGTTCCACTCTCTCTTCTCACGTGTCACCATTACGCTCACTACAGACTCAGTATTGCCATCACCACCGACACCACCGTCACGACTACTACTACCACCACCGTCACCATCGCCAACCATCGTCACCTGCTCTCCTCACCAGTGTCGTCTCGCAGTCGGCATGTATCCTTTACGTATCACTGTGACTAATAGTTGTACATGTACATCTGGGATCATACATTTTGTACATATCGGTATACATATACATATATGATAAAAAAAAAGACGCATTTTATGGTGTAGGATAGAATTTTTTCATAAACAAATGTGATACTAATGACTATATATTATCTACTGTACACAAGTATACATGTATGTATATATATGTATGTGCGTGCGTTTGTTAATGCATATATACACATGCATCTGGTGAACTCCTATGTGCTAATGTTAAGTGGTGGGGTGATGTGGGCGTGGCGCGGTGCGTGGCCCTGGTGCAGGCCGCCCACACACGGCCACGCCACCAGGCCCGCGCACCACGCCGCCACGCCCTCCCTCGCCGCCACCCTCACGAGCCGCCACTCCGGAGTCCCGGGACCCGACTGGGGGAAACGAGGGTCCCTTCTGATCCCGTTGAGTGTTTTCCTCCTGTCCCTGTTAGCCAGGCGCCGCAGGGAGGGTGGCTACCCACGGCCTGTGGGTGTGGGTGTCCTACTCCCGCCTCCCACACCGCGGCGCACTCCACTCATCCCTTGCGCCCACGTCGTCTTGTGGCGTCGTGTTCCCTCTCCAGGATGGATGTTTCCTTCACGTGAAGCAAAAAAAGAAAAAAACTACTCCCGCGCTTCATTTCTCTCCTGTAATGCTCGAGAGGAGACTGATAAGTTCTGAGCCTACGGGAAATGGTAGCTGATAGAAGTCTTTTAATGCTTTATCTCCGGTGGAGGCTCAAAACCTTATCAATCGCCCTTCGTATTCCGCACCTCACCTTCCACGTATGTATTACCCGTACGCCGTTGATTTATATATATACGTATTCGTGACCCCAGCGTGGCAGCTCCCCAAGGTATGTACCGTACCTTGATATACCTCCTCGGCGCAGCGCCAGGCCCGAACGGCGCTCTCATGTACTGCATTTAAGACACATACACAAATACGTGCATACACAGACAGACATATATATTTTCGCGACCCACGCCAAACCCTTAGTCCCCAGCAGGTCAGGGCAGGGGGAGCACGGACGCCTCCTGGGGACACTCTTCCTCCGCCTCCTCCTCCTCCTCCTCATCCTCCACATATCGACTGACTATTTTTGTGTCCAATGTCGTGTGTGTATCGTGTGTGTGTGTGTGTGTGTGTGTGTGTGTGTGTGTCATGCTTGGGCTGGCCACGTGGGGACAATAGGGTTTTAGGCTTATCATTAGTGTTTTGCTTCGTGGTGAGTGAGTGAGTGAGTGAGTGAGTGAGTGAGTGAGTGAGTGAGTGAGTGAGTGAGTGAGTGAGTGAGTGAGTGAGTGAGTGAGTGAGTGAGTGTGAGTGAGTGAGTGAGAGGAGAGAGAGAGAGAGAGAGAGAGAGAGACGAAGAATTTGCAAACACTTAGTTTCTACATTAAAAAAAAAAAAAAGTAACACCTAAGCTTTCACGCAAAAAAATTAACATCTTTCCTCGTCGAAACAATTACTTAAACAATAAAATAGAGTATAAACAATAAAATAGAGTAAGAAATTAGAAAAAAAGACAATATCCTATTTGCATTACATATAAACACTTATCCCTTTACTAATGCAACTTATGAAAAAAAAAAACATTAACTTGCATATTTAATTTCACTTCCGACCGTATTCATGAAAGTTTCCCAGTCATAGATCAACTTTTTAACAGTCTCTGGAGGAAGTTGTTGGGTATTCAGGAGTATATTCATGATTCTAGGGACAGTATATTCTTCATCGTCAACGGGAAATCCACCTAACGAGAACTCCGCTAACAATATCAGTGACCCTTTCAAAAACAGACCTGACTAAAGACCTGAGCGTTTAAGAATACAACCCTCAGAGTAACTGTATCAGAGGCTGCACAACGGATCATTACTCAAGCTGTCTATCTCACTCTTCTCCTCAGCCTTTCGCCCTGACTCGTGAGGCCCCTCGAGGCTCCGACTCACGAGAAGTGCTTCGGATTTTTGTTTCACGCAGTAGTTTTCTGATATCCCGGCAAGCTGGGTTCTTCCTGGTACAGGCGAGGAGCGCAAGTAGGCGGCCCCGGAACGCCAACTTTCTCCATTACTGACAAATATTCCCCTCAACTTCTCTTGTCTACGATTTTTCCCAGATTTTTATTCTCTGGCACTTACTATTTTTTTTCAGTGTGTGTGTGTGTGTGTGTGTGTGTGTGTGTGTGTGTGTGTGTGTGTGTGTGTGTGTGTGTGTGTGTGTGTGTGTGTGTGTGTGTGTGTGTGTGTGTGTGTGTTTCACTTGACGCACATCTAAACGTATCAATCTTTGTTCATACACACTTTAAAAAGAAAAAAAAAACTACAGACTCCATCTATCCAGATATTTCACCTAAAAAGGCAGGTTTGATATTGCGTGTGTGTGCCTGTGTGCTTTGTGTGTGTGTGTGTTTGTGTGTGTGTGTGTGTGTGTGTGTGTGTGTGTGTGTGTGTGTGTGTGTGTTTTACATGTACGTGTATGACAACAGGTAATATGTGTTTCATTGATTAAAGGATACAGCATCTGGATCTGTACACCAGTTTATCCTAAGTCCAAACTCCCTGCCCCTCCTGGACCCCTCCCGCGGATGAGGCCCAGGGCGTGGCAGCGCGGGCTTGGGCGTGCAGCGGGGATTATGGGGGAGGCGTGGGGATGCAGAGAAGGCGAGATGAGATCGTGGTAATTCGGGGGAGGGAGGGCATGGGAATGGTTGGGGGGGGTGGAGAGGGAGGGAATCAGAAGGGGAGGGGCTGTCCTCACGTGGCCTAAAATGTTGACGTGTAATAAAAAGTGATGCTGGAAACTATTTTTTATTTTCCTATTAACAGCAGCAGCAGCAGCAGTAACGTAGTAGTAGTAGTAGTAGTAGTAGTAGTTAGTAGTCGTCTCTCTCCTCTCTCTCTCCCACCAGAGAGAGAGAGAGAGAGAGAGAGAGAGAGAGAGATAGAGAGAGAGAGGAAGAGAGAGAGAGAGAGAGAGAGAGAGAGAGAGAAACTGAGGGCTTCTGATTGTGGTTGTACTTGTGTCAGCAACAACGGTAAGACTGAAGACGAAACAAATCCAAATCGTTCGCAGTCCGCCAGAGGAATCAAACACTGGATCTCTTAGTTGTTAGTTTAGAGCAGTAACCATCAGTGTTGCTTGTTATCACCACTGTTTGTGGCACTTACATCACCACCACTTCTACCACCACCACCACCACCACCACCACCAAGAGCCAAACGTGGAAAAGTAGGTAAAGAACCTCTCGCCACGATTAAGGAAACCGGAATAAGAGACATACATTAAACATCCGGTGCAATGAGATGGACTTAAGTGAAGCCTGGGAAGATTTGCATACAGAAAATACCAAATGCTGACTGACAAAACGGTGAAAGTTGAGCAAGATCAGAGCGACAGTTACACAAAAAAATAAATAAATAAGTAAATAAATAAATGGCCACTACCCTTAAAACGTTTATTTAAAAATACAGAGAAGAAATGGCCAGACAACAAGAGCAAGAGAAGGGACGAGGAAAAGTAGTAAAATGAAGCGTAAGAATGTTACCTTTAAGAAACAAAGATGACGTGGAGAAAAAAAAAAAAGATTGTGGCAGGGCAGGGCGAAAAAAAAAAAAAAAAAAAAAAAAGGCGAATGTGTATGTGTGTGTGTGTGTGTGTGGTGTGTGTGTGTGTGTGTGTGTGTGTGTGTGTGTGTGTGTGTGTGTGTGTGTAGTGTGTATATATTAGCTCTACCTGAACCACCACCACCTCATCTTTCGTATTCTTTCCTATTCCTCCCTTTCTCCTTACCTTTATATTAGTTTATACTTAACTTTCTTATTCTTGGTTCCATTACTCAAATCTCTTCACGTCTGTTTCGTCTGTTTCCTCTCTCTCTCTCTCTCTCTCTCTCTCTCTCTCCTCTCATCTCTCTCCTCTCTCTCTCTCTCTCTCTCTCTCTCTCTCTCTCGTGCATTAGTCCCCGAACTCTCCCTTTTCAGGAGCGTCTACAATTACCAGAGCCTAACAGATCAAATGGACGGAACAGACAGCACGGATGATTGATTATTTGCACTGCTAAAAGCCCGATAAAGCAAATCAAGTGTACAGACAAAATCGAGGTCTCAAGAGTTTAATCTGGCTCCGGAACCTTTCTAATGTTTTCAAGAAGAGCATGGTTTGTTTAGAATTTACAGGACATTCTGATATGAACACAAAGAATTGGCGATGGGGAGGGGTGGGGAGGAGAGGGCAGTAATGGAGGGCGCTGGCATCATGAGGATGTTACTAGGTTATACATCAAGGTTTTCATAAATAAACATATAATTGAATTCAAGAATGCAGTGTATCGTTGCAGCAAAATATTAGCTAAAAACACAACAAACCCCATATGGCAACGACGACCAGCAGGACGTTGCAGAACGGCCCGTGTGGAGCCACCTGCCACTGGTGACGCTCATGTTAAAATGTCCTGTACCTCCTGAACCATCGCGTTACAACCACCTCACCATACAATACCTCCATCTTAGAAACTACCTCCATTTTTCAATATGAGAATATATGATTTTCCCTCCTGGAATACCTTGTATGTGTGTGTGTGTGTGTGTGTGTGTGTGTGTGTGTGTATGTGTGTGTGTGTATATATTATATATATATATATATATATATATATATATATATATATATATATATATATATATATATATATATATATATATATATATATATATATATATCAGGAAGTTTTACATGGAAACGAAGCAGAAAACCAAGGACAAATGAATGACGAACCACATTCTCTCTCTCTCTCTCTCTCTCTCTCTCTCTCTCTCTCTCTCTCTCTCTTCTCTCTCTCTCTCTCTCTCTCTCTCTCTCTCTCTCTCTCTCTCTCTCTCTCAAGAACTGCTTTAATACAATATCTACTGATGCATTCAGTCGCAAGATTTTCACGTTTCTAGATGGAGTCTCATAATCATTACCTTCACTCCTTCTCTTTCCAGTGCAATTCCTCCTCCTCCTCCTAGTCCTTCTTACCACCCTCTTCAATCTCTTCCTCCTTTTCCTCCTCCTCAGGCTCCTATTTGTTCTCCCTCGTCACTATTCCCTGCACCTCTCCTCCACTGGCGTGATCCACTCCGCGTCCCACAGACACTGTTTTATTGCCTCACTGCGGGAATGGAACAGTTTCCCCTCATCCGTATCACTCTTTACTGCCTCCTCGCACTTACTCGGTTGCAACGTACGTGTGTGTGTGTGTGTGTGTGTGTGTGTGGTGTGTGTGTGTGTGTGTGTGTGTGTGTGTGTGTGTGTGTGTAATGTTGATCTGCTTCCTCTCCTACTCCACTACTATCTGACGTATTTATATATATATATATATATATATATATATATATATATATATATATATATATATATATATATATACATATATATATACATATATATATATTACATATATATATATATATATATATATATATATATATATATATATATATATATATATATTATATATATATATATATATATATATATATAATTACTTTTCAGATGTAGTGTTACATCTTCATAATTATTCCTCAAATAAATAATAAAAACACTCCCTTATATTCTTCTTCCTCTTCGTTTTTTTTTTTTTTTTATATTCCTTTGTGTTCCTCCACCTCCTCCTCCTGCTGAGGAAGGACAAAAAATACAGTTTAAGTTGAGAAATGAACAACTGGGTCGTGGAAGACTTAACACTGAGGGAGATGGAGAGGAAGGCAGAGTGAGCTAGAAGACTGTTTGGTTCTTACTGTGCTGAGGGGAGAATGTAGCGAAAGGAGAGAGGGTAGCACGTCACTATACTGAAAATGAAAGTGTGGTGAAAGGAGAGAGAGAGGGTGGCACGTCCCTCAACTGGGGGGGAAGAATTTAGTAGATGGGAGAGGATCCTTGTCTCAAATAAGAGAGCGTAGTGTGGTAAAGAGGAGGGGAGTGAGGGAGGAAGAGGGAGTACAGTTAAGATATCGCCAGTACGATACTATATTATAAAACTCCGTGAAAGAAAAACATTGTATTTTATTAATTTATCCACATCTTGTTTTCACAGTCTTCATGTTAGAAAAAAAAAAGTTTCGCGTCGATTTTAGAGTATGTTTCGTGACCAAAAACGCCTTCGTAATTTTCTCTCTCCGTGTCTTAATTTCATAACACTGTCCTCGCGGGGGCGGTACGTGAAACTGTCATAATCATATAGTTTGTGAAAAACGACGTGTTAGGAAACGGTTCTTGTTTCACTTTAGGGTTTTCTGTGAGAATACAACGAATTTCCTGTCATGTCCCCCGTCAGCCAAGCAAAATGTTCGTTTGAAAAGGCGTTTCACTTTTTGTCCCAAACAGTTTTCTCTTTTTTTTTTCTTTTTTTTTCACACTGCGTTTAAGCATTTCAGTGTTTCAGTGTGTTGGTGACCCTGGCGAAGCTTTCACTCGTCCTTGTCCGCCATTATCTTCCGGAATTAATTAGAAACAATGTATAATCCTCTTAAGTATCTCCAATTTTCTTCACCTCAAACAAATAAAACTGTATCAGTATGTGTTTTGTCATCTCAAAGTCTAAAATTAAGTTCGCTAACAAGTTCAGAGTATTTTCCTACCATCGCCTGACACCGCGCGAGAATTTAGTTACGGGAAACAGGTTCATCTGGGCATTTTTCAGCGAGACTCGCCCTGAATACTGAACAAGACCCGCCGTGCTGCTCCACGTGGCTCAATACATTCATTCGGGAGCCTCCACGCAGCCTCTGAAGCACGACGACGACAACAACGACGACAACGACAGCAACAACAACGACGACGGACAACAATGACAACAACAACAACAACAACAACGACGACAGACAACACACTTCTGTTAGGGAAATTACGGTAAAAACTCTCTCATACCAATCCATTGAGTGTTGTTGACATTATAATATACTTCCTCTTATTAATACCATGAAATACTCAAGCAGCCACGATTCCCGCTTAAATCTCACCCAAGACGTATGCTTCAAACACTTTGCTCTTTCACCGCGACAATTTTCTAAGGCCAGGGAAATAGTTAGCTGGGCTCTTGACTATTTTCTAAGGACAGAGAAATGGTTTGCCGGGTTCTTAAGAGTGTTTCACTTGTTAATAATGTAGAAAACTTGCTAATCTGTCGCTAGAATCGTTTTAAACACACTTAAAAACCCGTGTAAACTTCAACTACAGCCTTTTGAAAGAAGTGGAAGTAAGGCGCGGGGAAGTGTTTCAAAATATGGGCCAAGTGTGTAATGTCCCGCAGCAATGTGTGGCGCATGTCGAGCCTCTAGCATCGCACAGACGAGGGGACGAGGCTCACCATGCCGGTATGAGCAACACAAAGACGCAAGAAGCAGTCCCCCTTTTACCCGCTGATTACCTGTCGCATTGCCACCATTACTGCCCTTTTGTTTCCTCCTTCAGCACTTCTGAAACAAAATTTTTTCGTCGGGGGCAAATTAGAGAGAGAGAGAGAGAGAGAGAGAGAGAGAGAGAGAGAGAGAGAGAGAGAGAGAGAATTTTATCCTGTCCCTGTCCTCGAGAACACACAAACAAGCTCAAGATCTGTTGCGCATTATTTCCCACTGCTCAATGTTGTTGCTGTAAAACATTCACCAATGTGCGCCTTTGCAACTTTTCATCGATTCCCGCATAATGATACCAGCAAACAACTGCTTTCCCTCCAGATACCCCGCTACTGTTGCTCTCTTTGAAAGTGTTGTTATTCTGCTGCCGGGCTGTTTACATGGGCAATTATTCTAATGTGAGGAAGCAAACAACACAATCACCCTCCTTCCCTCCAACCTCTCTCTCTCTCTCTCTCTCTCTCTCTCTCTCTCTCTCTCTCTCTCTCTCTCTCTCTCTCTCTCTCTCTCTCGAAATTGAGTACCAAACAAGGTATTTAAAAACCTGAGACTTAAATTTCCGAGGGACGAAGGGAAATGGGATGGAAAATGATAAGGTTGGAGGAATAAGAGGGAAGGAGGGAGGTATGGAGAAGGGACGTCTATGTGGATGAGGGAATGGGAGAGGGTGGGAGGGACGGAGGGAGTATATGAGCACGAAATTACCTCTTATATGAAGTCTTGCCTCTGGAGCTCACCTGAAAAATAGTGTCGCTTAATGGCTGTCGGATCATTATTAGCGTGAGATGGAGGAGGCGCAGCGCAGACGAGCAAGTGAGGGAGAGAGGAAGGGAAGACTCTCGGGAGGAAACTGTAGGCAAAGGAACTGACCAAAATAATGAAAGCATGAAAAATCGTGAAAAGATCGTTAAATCGCAGCGATAAAAAGACACGGACAAAAACTACAAGATAGAAATTAGATGGCAAGGGAAGAAAAGAAGGACATTTGGCTGAAAAACAGTAAGGAAGGAAGGAAGGAGAGTTAAGTCTCATTCAATACACGAGAAAATGGAAAAAAAATATATTCATGCAACAAGGAAAAGACTTACGAAGGCAATCAAGGGAAATTAAACGACAAGAGAAGAAAGGGGGAAAATTAAGCTGTAAAAAGAGTAAAGAAGGAAAGTTAACTCTCAGGCCAAAGGCACTTGGATTAAAAAAAATATATTTATGTAAAGAGAACAAATTACGTTTACGAAGACAAGCATGGCAAACAATTATGATTACTAGACCTTCTAGCGCCCCTCCTTCACCGTGACTCAAAAGAACAAGGCGTGTCTCAGCAGACAGCCAGACCTCGACTCTCTCTCTCTCTCCCTGGCACAAAGCGACAACCACGAGCCGGCAACAGGTGGTCCAGTAGTCCTCCACCTTATCTTTACAAGAGGACACCACTTCCTCTCACTTGGATAATGGCAGTGTTTCGTCAACATTTTCTTTTTCTCTATTTTCATGAGTCAAAAAGAGAACATATGCTTTTGATACAAGGACTGCGAGGACGTGTGTGTGTGTGTGTGTGTGTGTGTGTGTGTGTGTGTGTGTGTGTGTGTGTGTGTGTGTGTGTGTGCGCGCGCGCGCGCACGAGGGCGCTAATCGGCACTATGTCAATGACAGTTTAATTTCTTTTCAATCTGTTTAGTCAAGGAGCAGAAGACAAACAAATCACCAAGCAAAACAAAAAGGATAATAAGGTCAATTCAATCAGTATCCAAGTGTACCCTTGGCACTCCTTTCTTGGAAGCATTAAGACGTATTTTACGTGTTGTCTCTCCTTGTTGGCAAGAGTGTGGCTTTTCTGTGAGGGTTTTTCCTGGTGTCAGTCTTGGCAGTGTGAATCAGAGAGCAAAGGGAAAAAGTTCTCCCTTGGGAGTTCCCAAATATGTCGCCCCGTCCACGACTGCCTATTTTCATCAACATATTAACTTCCTTAATCATCGGCGGCGGCGGCGGCGGCGGCGGCAGCGGCTGCGGCGGCGACAGCAGCAGTGGCGACGGTGGCGGCAGCAGCAGCGGCATGGGCAGAGGTAACAACAACTATGCTTCTTGCTACGAATCCATATCCCTAGGCAGAATCTTGGCTGGGGCAGTCAGCAGGCAGCTCACTAAGCTGTGCATCCTTCCTTCGCCTTGTGGGCCTCGGGTTGAGGGATGTCATCCACCGCAGGCTCAATGGCCAATGAGACGGAGATGAGCGTTAAGGACACGCGCAGCTACAGGGAACTCCCAAAATTTACTCTTATACTCTCCCTTTACTGTGCTAACTTGTGACGGTAAATATCTTGCCTATATCTTCCTTTATCTTCATTTGTATTTCCCCACCAACAACATAATACACGGAGAGAAATGCGTATATACAAGGCCACATTTTTCTTTCCCGCTGTGGACGCGGTACACCAACACAACCACAGTTCAGTGCTGGGGTCGCGATGCAAAGCAATATTACACTTCCCTGCCTTTGACATCACTGGAAAAAATGCTGAGCAACGACCGAGACCTATGCAATACTGTGTGTGTGTGTGTGTGTGTGTGTGTGTGTGTGTGTGTGTGTGTGTGTGTGTGTGTGTGTGTGTGTGTGTGTGTGTGTGTGTGTGTGTGTGTGTGTGTGTAGCGGAACAGAATTTATGAACTACGACGGAGCGTAAAGAAACATACCAGTCATTACTGAATTCTAAGCCAAGTCACTGGAGCAATGATAAGCATCGCAACAAAACAACAAGGTCAACAAAATTGTTCTTCATTTATGTCTATTATACAATTAAGTTAATAAAAGGAGTCACACGGTGATTAATTAATGCGGTGGTGGTGGTGTTGCAAAAGAGAGAGAGAGAGAGAGAGAGAGAGAGAGAGAGAGAGAGAGAGAGAGAGAGAGAGAGAGAGAGAGAGAGAGAGAGAGAATGTGAAGGATAAAATTTGGTGGAGGGAAGGACTAAGCACACACAGGGCTCCCCCATCTCCCTCTCTCTCCTTCTCCCTCTTTCTCTCTGCTTGCACACCCCTAACTGGTTCCTGACATGCGTCTCCTGCCTTCTCCCGCCTGCCATGCCCGCCAGGAGAAGCTGCCTGTGTCACCTGTCCCAGTCACTGCCAGCGGGGTGGAGGAGATGGTAGAAGGAAGGAAAAGTGTGTGGCGGAGACGTTTATATGACTTGACAGTAGAATTTCTCTCTCTCTCTCTCTCTCTCTCTCTCTCTCTCTCTCTCACGCCTCAACGGTATGACTCTCCTCTCCCAGCAACCACGAGCACCGCCTTCACCACGCCTTCACCATGCTGAGAAGACAGCTGACGATGTCCTCGACCAAGGTGAAGACATGGTGAGTTACTAGTAGCGATGAGCGCGCGCGCGCGCACGCACGCGCACACGCACGCACGCACGCACGCGCGCGCACACACACACACACACACACACATTGCAAGATTACATAAGTTTGTGAAGATGTTTGTCATCAGAAGCCACAAGTGTTCACAGCTTCTGTCACGACTGTGTGATATATTACACAGTGTAATTTTCCTGTGTTCACGATGGAGGCGAAAAGACGAGCCATCTCTTTACAGCACTGAAATAATGGGGAGGATTTGGAACAAAATGTAAGGAAAGAGCACACTGCTGTCTTTTATTATGATTCCCCCTTGTCTTTAGTAATGTTGATGCAATAATAGAGTTAGTTATCCAATAAATACGATACACAATACAGCCTTCGCTAAGAACTAGTTCTGACTATCAGTTGCACTTTTGGCGAGAAATTCAATGATGATAGATTTCACTATTCAATATCAGCCGCCTGAGTTTAGACACCGTTTGTTGGTTTGACTTCTCTCTCACGCTAGGAGGCAACAAGTGGCTGTGCTGTTTCCTAATATTTTTTACCTTGAAAAAGTGCGACTCAGTTTCTTTAAGAGGAATATTAGGAACAGGCAACAGTAGCGGGCTTGGCAACAAAGTGTGGCAGCAGACCACACGAACGCCAGGCCACAGTCTGCCCTGAGCAGCTGAGCAGTAAGATGCTCCGCCGAGTTACTGAAGGACTTCCCTCGCCACCACCTATGGTAGCAGTGGCGGTGGTGGTGATGATGGTCCTCCAACCTGCCCACGCCACGACGACTCTCCTGCAGAGAATGACACAGGATGAGCTTGTGCTGTCTGTATTAGCAAACCAGATAGCCATACTGAAGGTTATGAACGAATCTTCTTCCCACTGTACCTGCGGTGAGTCACTCGCTTCAAATACTGGAGGATATCTTCTGTGCTTGGCAGCAATGCAACAGTGAGTCTCGCTACGTAATCAGAAAAGTAACAACATACCTTTGTTTGCAGGAGTTGATGCGCTGCGGGAACAAGAGATGAAAGCGTTGCGAGCCATGAATGACACGGTGATGACTAAGATGCGTGGACTTGAAGAGAGGATAAACAGCACTGTGGAAGCCATGGCTGGGCAGATAAGTGTGATACAGTCCATGAATGGGTATGTGATGACCAAGATGGAGGAGATAGAAAACCTAATGCAAGAGACCCTCCACAACAATCAAGAAGTGTCGATATGCATTGGCCACAAAGGTGCAGCAAATTTTCAGTAACGTAAAAATGTTGCAAAGGCATGCAGACACTCGTGAGGATCACCATCAACCTTGACACGGTTTTCTTTCCGCAGAGCTGAATGGGAGTACCGGAATACTAAAAGCCATTGTGAAGGGAACTGCACCTTACAGTTGTTCCTGGGAGGTGACGCTGCCAGAGGGAACACTTCCTGTATTCCATTGGCTTCACTTTTCTATGTTGTGTTCATCATGCAACTGTGGTTCTGTGACTTTTTGGCAAGAGGCTTTTTCTTTGTGGGAAGGCGTCCCTTTGCAGGAAGAGGATGCCCGTCCGTTGTCAGAGTATGTCCCGGTGTAAGTGCTGCAAAACCCATGCGACTTCAAGGAAAATAACTTTGTTCACTTATACATCCAAAACCTTCTACTCTTAAAATTTAGATATTTTAATATTATCCGCTTCCACCGTTTACATGTTTTGTATTCCACAGTGCTGGGCCTTTCTGTGGAATGACTACGTCTACACCGCCTGTAAGCAGGATGGCAGTCACCAGCAACAAGTTTCGAATCTCGTTCCAAACCAAGAAGCTTTTGTTTTATTCAGAAGGCGGAGGATTTTCCCTCTCCTATTACGCTGTGCCCAATGCTTAACATGTCGTCCCGATCCTCGCCCAACACTGCTCTCTCAGTGCCAGTAGTCATTGGACGATGAGGCATGGTTCGCCATCCACCACATGACGAGGGACCCGCACCACCACCACCACAACCACCACCTGCAAGACCCTGCCCAGCAGTTATTAAACCCCAAAGCAACAACACATATTAAAGAAAATAAAGTAATTCTGCAAATTTCGGAGAGCTTCATGTTATCTTCCTGTTTTTCCACCTCTGAAAAAGACTGCTATCCACAACTGTACCTCTTCCATCTCCGTCAGCAGCCCAGCCCTGCCCTCACAGCCTCCGCCGCCCTCTCACTCCATCACCCTGGCGACGTTAAAAGATTCTCTTGGTTTGGTGAATTTCTCATCCAGCCCCGTATGATGGAACAACGATTACCGAGTCTATGATTAGCGTGAATGTGTGTTGAACCCTCACCTGAAGTTAGCGAGGGTAGGACTGCCAAAAGAGCGTGGCATTGCAGCACACTTTATTTCTCCTTACACCTATATTCATATTACATTCTATGGTACGGCCTTATACACAGAAGATAAGCTACAAACATCGAAGTTAGCACATCAAAGTTAGTCACAATTACTTTTGTTGAAATCCATAAAATTATCCTTGAAAAGCAAATAGAAAACTATGGGTTTTGAATTTAATTAGCAGACGAATGAAATAGATCATCAAGGTCGAGTGAACAGGAAGGTTTTAAAGACCCGTTTGGCGCAAGGATGGGTGGATATATAGTAGGTAGATATATTTTCTATAAGGACTGTCACACTCATACCTGGTGGCCTCTTTTCTACTACATCTGTGTCAGCCTGAACATGAGCAGCGCCATCCGCTGACACCATGTTTGAAAATTTAAGATCCTAACACTATCAATGGTACGAGTCAAAATGTCTGAACCTCCACCCGGCATAGCGATACATTGGCTCTTGGCAACATTGCTTCCTCCACCGTTTGCTTCTCAACGCTTTCTTTCTTCTTTTATTCTCGTATATTCCGCTGCTTTCTTCGAGACAACTTTCTGATGTTTCCATGCGAACTTTCTCGCTTTCTCGTGTTTTTCATCCTCATGCAAAGTTCAAATTAATTTTCAGCTACTCGTGTGTGTGTAAGTGAGTGTGTGTGTGTGTGTGTGTGTGTGTGTGTGTGTGTGTGTGTGTGTGTGTGTGTGTGTGTGTGTGTGTGTGTGTGTGTGTGTGTGTGTGTGTGCCAATCCTGGAATGCATAACTGAACCTCTGAGTTACGAGCACAGCTGTTACCTGAGGACTGCAAGGTAACACAGGCAGAGGCACGAGGAAGCTGCCGCCCACCCATCTTGTTTGGACTGAGATCGCAACCCGGAACCTCTCAGTTGTGACCCGAAGGTGCTCACCATTGCTCCACATGTTACAATAGATAAAAAAAGAGAGAGAGAGAGAGAGAGAGAGAGAGAGAGAGAGAGAGAGAGAGAGAGAGAGAGAGAGAGAGAGAGAGAGAGAGAGAATGAAAGACGGGAAAGAGAGGGACACTCGTCAGCCTGATAAACTGAACAAGGAGGAGGAGAACAACAAATAACAAACAACAACAACAACAACAACAACAACAACAACAACACCCCGTGCTCCTGAGATAACATCAAGCTCACACCCTCGCGACGCAGAGTAATAGCGGCTTAGCATCATTTGTCACCACCACCACCACCACCACCACCACCCTACACACACAAACACACACACACATTAGTATTTCTATAATTCCCGGCATCTTACCCACATCTCCTGCATTCCATTCTTCTCATCTCCTTCAGCTCAGTTCCCTGTGTTCTCCCAACCATCCTATTTCATCCATTTCCAGCTCTTTCTCTCTCTTTCTCTACAGCGAGAGATTTCCAAGATCTTTACATTATTAACAAGAGAAACACTCAACACTCTTCAGAACACGGCTAATCACCTCTGTGGCCTTTGAAAATGGTCACTTTCTGAGAGCAAAGCGTTTAGCATACTTGCCTAAATCAGCAGCGGCATATCGAGGAGCGTGGGCGTCGTTGCACAACTCAAGCGGGCGGTGACGGATGGCGGCCGTGCGTCACCCCGGCATCACTCACCAGGCGCGAGGGGATCAAGAGATATAACAGCTGCAGGCGGTCCAAGGGAGCCGCTGAATGCTTTCTGATGTGTAACAGTGTCCATAGTGACTGAGTACCCCGCTGCTCCTGGAGACTGGAGCAGAGACGCGCCTGGCACTGGGAGGTGAAGCATGTCAAATGCATGAGGAACAATATGCTGCGTGCATTGTATTTTTTTTTTTTTAAGAAGTGACAGGATAAGCGAAAAGGACAAATACAATGCCTACTGACCTGAGAAGTTTAGGTAGTAATAGTTTAATGACTGTATGCGTTACATTTAATAAACTATTGCTACACAAAGGGAAAAAAACATCGTCTCCTCTTTGTCTGTCCTACCCTCAGTTCCTTCACCTTCCCTGCACCTCAGCAACACGTGCCTTGTTCCTCACCCACAGCAACTTCCATAAAAACTGCCGATGCAGAAAAAAAATATATTTCATTAAGGATTTCCTTTAATCATCATAACTTAGGCCTCATAATTTTTCTTTGCGGAAGGAGGTCCCTTTAGAAACACGCCTCCTTCATCTTTATAACCATTAACTCAAAAATTAATGGACCAGAGAGATTTATGTGATTAATAAGCCAGCTGAGAATCCCCGACAAGGAAGCTTGGTGGGGCTGAATTCACCGCGCGAGGTAAGGTATGAGAGGCGGCGTGCGGGGGGCTGGGTAGTGTCGCGGTTGTGCAGAAGAGGCAGGAGAGGAGGCCAATGCTGGCAAGATCTCTCTTTCCAGGAAAACGTCTCACCTCATGCTAGAACCGCGCCACTGACCGACTAGCCTGAAAAACGCTAAGCATCACACCTAATCGAGTTACTTCAGGTAGAGATTGTTGGGACGAACAGGCAGCAAGATGCATGAACTTTGAACCTTGACAACTTGATGGGCTGACTACTTGTCGAGGAAACACTTGATGGAGACAAGTCTGGTCTGACGACTTGCCAGTTTGGCGACGGACGATCTGGATGCTTAGAGGCTTGGAAACCTAATGATAGGACGGACAGGATGGAACAGTTGAGATTTAAAACCACGGCGACAAGACACAGGAAGACTAAGGCACAGAAGGAGAACACAGTTAGATGGCGCGTAGTGATGCAGCGGGAGAGGACGGTTGGCACTAAGGGCTGAGTAACAAACAAGCAGAAAGAGATGGATCACGCAGGATGTGGACCAGAAAAGTCGACCATGAACCTCCTGTGTCTGTCCACGACGAAGAAGGAAGAGGAGGCATCACCAAGATAGACGTGGCTCATCCCTCGCGTTGGGAAGACCGGAGCGCCACTCGACCACAGGATTTACTCAGAATGGAACACTTTGTTTTCAGTCGCTGCACTGCCATGAAATCCACGGTGTAAGTCCAGGGATCAGGCGCGCTGCCGTGACCAGCACAAAACTGAAAGCTCAACTGAGAATACGACAATAAGTGTATTTGTGGCCGAGATATGGAAAAAGAGACTTAGCCCGTGAAACACCAATGGAAACTAACCAATATAACCAATATTACATACAAATTCACTAAAGTCAAAGGAACAAATGCAATGTACACAATGGAAGGAACATGAGGACACATATGACAGTAAAAAGGTAAGTACACAAACAAAAAAATAAATAAATAAATAAATAAAATGGGAGGAGAAAAAATGAGGAGGAAGGAGACAAAGTAATGATACAAGAGAGTCAAGAGGACGGTGTCTCGGGTGTTGGGGGAGAGCTGCTAATTCTTCTAACGAGAGCCGAGTAGGGGAAACTTTGCGCACTTCGTTACGGGAGAGAGAGAGAGAGAGAGAGAGAGAGAGAGAGAGAGAGAGAGAGAGAGAGAGAGAGAGAGAGAGAGAGAGAGAGAGAGAGAGAGAGAGAGAGAGAGAGAGAGTGTTGTTGTTGTTGTTGATGATGTTGATGTTGTTGTTGTTGGTGTAAGAAAAAAAATCATAATTCTGACTTCTACACGCCACACACCACACCACCACGCCTCGCCACACTCCACACCACTCTAGATCCCAGCGTAGAGAGAACTCGGCTTAATCAACACCAAATGAAGCACATTAAGAGTGCACGCCACAACACCACACAGCATCACCACGCTCCACGAGGCTGCTCCTCAGGATCAACTGTCAAATGCGCACATTCCTAGTTTCATTTCTCTCATTTTACACCAGTTTCTGCGACTTTTTTTCCTGCTATTTTTCTTTCGTTTAATACCCTCCGCCCCTTCACCTGCCCAGTGACTTCATGGATTGTTAGCGTGAGTTATTGAGAGGTTAGGTTAGGTTAGGGACGCAATGGTTCGGACGGGGCAGCTTAAGACGGTCATGTCGACAGGCTGCAAACAGATAGGCAAGCAGGAGTTATTTTTCATGCGTGAGGAAGGAGGCGTGTAGGAGCAGATGCCAAGAAAGTCACACTACCCTTCCCTCGACATGTCCGTCAGATGCCTACCCTTACGCAGCTGACATCCTAAGTGATATCAAGTGACGTGACTCAAAGCACAGGCGAAGGCGGTGACGTGACTCCCTATCGCGAGCACCCTTCCTTTTAGAATCGGATAAATCGTGCAGAGGGAGACTTTCCTGTTACCTCTCATCTCACTGTTCCTCCATCAACCCACAATGCTGATGCGAGTTATGATGGACGTGGGTGCAAAGTTTCAAAAGCAGAGGTAGGTGGCGTAAAGGGGAAATAACCATGCAGTGCGGAGGATTACATGTTAGCGCTGCACCACCACCGTTGGGGCGTGGATGGCTGAGATTTCTTCCTGTCGGTGAGTGCAGAGTGACTGGAAGTATCTTTAGTGGTTCCTGCGCCAGATTCCGAGCAGTTAATGCGTTGCCAAGGAGGGAATAAGATACAATTGAAGAGAAGGGTAGCCCATCTCTACGTCCCTAGCTGGTGATGGCGCTGAGGTCACGCTGGCCGGGCAGGTCAGTCATGTGGGAAGACCCTTTTTGCAGCAATAAATCATGAGGTGCATCGATCTGCAAACTGTGTGTGTGTGTGTGTGTGTGTGTGTGTGTGTGTGTGTGTGTGTGTGTGTGTGTGTGTGTGTGTGTGTGTGTGTGTGTGTGTGTTTCTTGCTCTGTTTCTGGCACGTAAAATGTGTCCACACGCAGAGAGAGAGAGAGAGAGAGAGAGAGAGAGAGAGAGAGAGAGAGAGAGAGAGAGAGAGAGAGAGAGAGAGAGAGAGAGAGAGAGAGAGAGAGAGAGAGAGAGAGAGACACCCTGACCCTGCGGCAGAGGGCAAAGGAAAGGAATGAAGGTGGAGGTGAAAGGAAAGGGAAAATACAAATTTAAATGTTGAGGAAAGCGAGGGAAGTGAGAAGGAAGAAGCAAGACAAGGCGGAGAGATGACCTGAGAGAGAAGCCAAGAAAGATAAGGGAAGGGAAGAGAGGAGAGTGGATAAAGATATAGCACAAGACAACCAGATAAACTGAGCCTAAGATAACGCATGATTCGTGGGTAGAGATGGAGAATTTCAACAGTAGTGAACAAGAAATCTGAGAGAAGAGGAAGCGAAAAACAATCACAATACCTACGAAACTAACACAAGAGAGGACTCGAAACACTGGACCAAACAAGAGAAAAACGAGAAACACATGCGAGTGATGATGGGCCTCGTGGGGAAAGTAAGTGTGCCGCTGTCCTCCTCCGCTTTCCTTTGAAATTTTCCCCAAGGCGTAACGGAGAACAGGCAGTGAAGGGAGGACAAGGGGAGTTAAGTAGCGAGAAAAGTAACTCTAGAGAAGGAGAAGAGTGAACAGGAGATGGCGGGAGATATACAGTAATAGGAAAAGGCGAGAAACAGTGTGAAAGAATAAATGAGATAAAGAGGAGAGGATGAAGCCGTAAGTGGAGCAGGAACATGTCGACGCCAGCAAAAGGAGGAAGAATGAAGAAGAAATGGGAGAGAGAATACGGCCAAGAAGAGGAGGAGGGATAACGAGAGGGGGAGCCAATCTATCATATTTGTTCCTCTTTAACAGACTTTCACAGAACTGCCCCGCTTCACCAGAAAAGGAAAGGCTCGTGAGCACTGCGTGAAGACCACTCTCTCTCTCTCTCTCTCTCTCTCTCTCTCTCTCTCTCTCTCTCTCTCTCTCTCTCTCTCTCTCTCTCTCTAAAACACCAGACAAAAGATAGACACGCTACACAGAAACCCAACCAGCCAGTTAGAAAGCCAGACAGACAGACAGACAAACTAGTGGACAGACAAGACTAACAAGACTCACGGGTCATCACAAATGTGCAGTAAAGGGGAAAGGTTGAAAGATGAAATAACAGGGTCACTGGCGACGTTTGTATGAAGTCGCTTGGTGGTGCGTTCTCTTCTTGGATTACCCCGGTTTTGCTTGGGGCACGGCACACTCCCACCATTTCCCACACTCCCCACAGCATCGCCACTCCCCAGCTGGCGAGAAGGCTGCAGTTGTTCACCCTGAATTTGTGGTAGTGACTGTTTTATCAAGAAGTTTTTTTTTTTGTGGCAGTGCAAACACGCTGTATGTGTGTGTGTGTGTGTGTGTGTGTGTGTGTGTGTGTGTGTGTGTGTGTGTGTGTGTGTGTGTGTGTGTGTGTGTGTGTGTGTGTGTTTCAAAGAAAAAACACATCTGATTTTTTGTAGTGTCCTGACCCAAAAATTAAAAAACCTCGGCACTTCCACAGTTTAATTGTGTAATTGTTCACGAAAATGTGATTTATGAATATGCAAGCACTTCATCAATAATCTATTAAGCAAATGATGAATAATTTAGTATACAAATGATGTTGAGTAGGCTCCGTAACATTACTGCGTACTGGCGCAACGCTCAACAACACTCTTGACAACTCAGCTTTTTCTCATAGTGTTTCTAGCATATTTATATCTTTGAATTTCGTATTATGTAAATATTCGCGGAACTGAGTGCTTGGGTGAAAGGTGCAAATACTACCAAAACTTCAACACTGCCGCCACCGCAAGACTCGCCAAGAACTCCATCGAGAAGCTGTAAAGCGTTTTGTAGTATTTTGTTCTACGTATAGAGTCAACGACCCTTTCGTAACTGTCACTTGAAGAAGAATCATTCGGTACACACAGAGAACAACATGGAGACTAAACCACATAAGCTTTCCCTCCAGTGTCACAAGCACAGAGCTGGAGGAACTTTTGAGCAACACAGTAGCAGCTACAGAGGATTCTTATGAACCTCACATGATTAGACACAATGAAGCCTGCCTTTTGTTCAAGACGCAGGGCCAAATATAAAGTAAAGAAAATATCTCCGTCGAGGAATAATTTATAGAGGCATAATGTCACATTCATAAAAAAAGATGGAATGAATAAATCCTCTCTCTCTCTCTCTCTCTCTCTCTCTCTCTCTCTCTCTCTCTCTCTCTCAAATAGCGTCATTTTCATCCTCGCCCCCGTGGTCCCCATCTTCCCCGCGTCGTGTCATACAGCAGCCTCCGCACTTCTCGCCTTGCCCTGGCCGCGCACATGTTGCATGCGAGAGCTGCCTAATTGGGCGGCGAGGGTGAAGGGACGCAGGTGAGCAGGAGACTTGCGTGGTCAAGGTCACTTCATGGATTATGCAGTGTGTGTGTGTGTGTGTGTGTGTGTGTGTGTGTGTGTGTGTGTGTGTGTGTGTGTGTGTGTGTGTGTGTGTGTGTGTGTGTGTGTGTGTGTGTCTCTCTCTCTCTCTCTCTCTCTCTCTCTCTCTCTCTCTCTCTCTCTCTCTCTGGTAATGAGACAATGCGACACCAGACTAAATGGGTTCAGTTACTGCTACGTATTGAGCAGCATTAATTAATACACAATGCTAAAACACATTAAGGAAATTTTAATGCGTAACAATTAGAGAAACCTTACAATGACACATAATAAAAGTAATAATTCTATTTTACCTTAACCTTTTCATCCATTAATGCGTGATCTTTTTCAAGCAGGCAAGGAAACACACACACACACACACACACACACACACACACACACACACACACACAAAGGGAGGGCAATTTTTTCTGACCTTCCTCTTCTATAAAACAATATACATATATAGCTTAGGTTTGTAAGGCTCAGCTTACGCCCTATACTTTATCTGTACGTGTCAAGAGATTGGCCAGGGGGTACAGGATGAAAGGAGACAAGTTCGCTTGACTTCTCGCTTCCCCGAAAAAAGGAAATGAGAATGTACGAGAAGTGATGGAAGGAAGGAAGGAAGGAAGGAAGGAAGGAGGGAGGGAGGGAAGGAAAAATCAAAGGCAAGAGAAAGACGGTAAAGAGAGGAAGAAGGTAAAAAGGAACAAAAGGAAAGGACAAGATGAAGACGAAAAGATAATTAGAGAAATAGAAAGAGATGCCCAAGACGAGATTGATCGAGAAAAGGAGACAAAATAAAATGAAGGAAAGGGAGTAAATTAACGAAGGAAAGGAGATGATTTTAGAGATGAGAAAAAGATGATAAGATAGGTAAGGGAGGTGAGGGAGAAAACGGAGAGGAGGCAGACGCAAAAGGCAGAGGCTAACTTCATGAACTAAAGAAAAAAAAAAAAGGTATTATTTCGTGAAACCTTTAACTTATGGAGCCAAATTCGAAAAAAAAAAAAATCCATTTTCAAATATCTGCATACATAATTCCTGACAAGATAAAATTTTCTGTCTTCACTCTGTGGTCGCGGCTGACTTCTCTATTCGCCAGTTAACTTTTATCTCGTTTGTAGAAAATCCTCTTGACGAATTCTATATATATGTTACTTATGTTGTCTGCCGCCCCATTCAACTCCTAGTACACGTGATGGCGGCGTTTGGCTCACAGGGAAGCGTTTTCTTTCTTGTTTCTTGTTGCTGTTTCTGTGTATTATTTGTATTTGTTCTTAGAAACTTGTATCATTTTCATTTCCAGGGACTATTCTTGTGCACAGAATTTTTATCAACCATCAATGCCAAGTGATTTTTTTTTATCGATGGTTATAACTTTATCCAGTCATATGCAAAGGTCTTTTTTTGTGCTCATAAGTATGTATCCTTCGTATAAATCATTAGACTTTTACTACAAAATCACTATACAAGAATTTCTCTCCTTTGTACTAATCCACAGAACTTCACCCCATCATTGTATGTAAGGCTTTTTTGTATAGTCATCACCACGTCACCACTACGTTCACTGCCACGTCACCACCACAGTTCCCTCACCACTACACCTACCACACTTCCTCCCCTACACCCACATCTTCCTCACGTTCACTCTCATTATCATCATTCCCTCCATCTTGATTATCCTCGCCTTTTTCAAAGTTACGTAAAAATTACACTCGCCTATACCAAAACATTTCGGGTTCTTGCATAATTTTATAGACCATCGCATCATGGGAGGAAAAAATCACCCAAGCTCCTAACAAGTCCATTAATCTCTTTCATAATTGGTAGCGGGTACTGGGTAGAATCTGGACTCCTGCGTATTTAAGGTGGAATTCCCTGTTCTTCACTCGTGACATGGAAACTGAGTAGAATAACTGATTGCTTCAACTCTTGTGGTTAAAAGTGTAAGATAAAAAAAAAAGGTACTTTATTTTTACATAGCACTTCAGAATCGTTCTTTGTCATTTCCCTGTATACAGAAAGTGACACTCAAAAAAGAAGTAAAGGAAAAAGAAAGGAAAATATAAAAAAAAAAGAAGGAAGGAAGGGTAGAAAAAATAAGAGAAACTACCTCTCTCTCTCTCTCTCTCTCTCTCTCTCTCTACCCACCTCCCTTCACAACCTCTGCCTATCACCAACACAACACACACAATAAGTAACGCTACGTTCTCCACTCAGGAGCAACGAACAAACATTTTTTGGACAGCCGCGAGGAGTTTTTTCGCTCCCTTGACAAGTGGAAGCGAGTCTCACTGACAAACAACGCTTCCTTCTGGCTTCCTGTAGTGCAGCGAGACCTCTACGTAAAACACTCTCGCTGAATTACCGGCTATCCTTTTAAGTAGGGTATGAAAAAATCTGACGCTCATACGTACGCTTTGCGTGTATACTCCACCGTGTTTGTATATAATGTAATTACTGAAGTTTTACGACCAGCAGGACTGTCTACCTTTGTGAGATTATTATTATTTTTATTTATTTATTTATTTTATTTATTTATTTTTTTTGATACTGGGATGATTCAGATGCGTAAGTGTAGTGTGCGCGTGTGTGTAAGGGGGAGGGGGACCTGAGTATAATTTGTCCTCACTCTACATATCTTTCAGAACTTAAACTAATACACGTTTTTTTCCTTACCAAATCATATCAATCTCTCCCTCTCTCTCTCTCCCTCCCTCCCCTACACACTGTCGTCCTGGAAAAGAAGGAACCTGGTACTCATACGAAAAGTTAAGACAGCATACAAGAACACAAGGTACAAGAATCACGTCAGAGAATCGAGATCTGCTTTGCACCTCAGATGGAGACGCGTTCTTGACTCCATGGAAGACTTTGACATTCCCGGTGATTGAGCAGCGAGTTCTGGCATAGGAAATTGCTCTCTTTCTCCAGTCCTTTGAGGTTTTTACCCATTCTAGCGAGCACGGCGGAGGTGAATGAAAAGAAAGAAGAGGAGGAGGAGGATGAGGAGAATGAAGGAGATGGAGGAAGAGGAGGAGGAGAAAGAAGAAACAAAAAGACACGAAAATGAAAGGAAGTAAGGCAGTGCGGACTAGAAGAAGGAATAAAGAAAATATCGAGAGAAAAAGAAATACGAGAAGGTAAAGCAATAAAGAAAAGGGACAAGAAGAACGAAAGGGTAAGAAGAGAAACGATGAGGAGGAAGACAAAAAAAAAAAGAGGTGGGACAATATTAATGGACAATAAAACTAAGAATTGATAACAGTGACGATCAGTCCATTAAGTGAATGGAAGGAAGGCCGCGGAAGGAAAGGGGAAGTGAAGTGACAGACAAAATTTAATCAAGCAAAAGACGAACAAGAACAAGAATAACAAGAACAAGAATAAAGAAGTGGAAAGAGAAAAGAATAAAGAAAGTCAGAAAGAAAGAAAGACTTTGAAGATGATGATAGTGATAATAACAACAAAGAACGACAATAAAAACAATAACTACCAAAGACTAACACGAGAACACACAATAAGAAGAGCGACAGCAATGACAACCAAATGGAGGGAGAGTGGGAGGCGAGGAAGGGCGAGGAGAGGCGAGGAGAGGCAAGAATCAACAGGAGAGGGATAGAGGCTGAACGGGGATGAACGAGGACTCCCGCGAAGGCTATAGGGAGGACTAACGCTCAATCGAACTCAATTAGGTGCAGACAGAGAGACAGAATCCTCGTGGGCAGCCTGAATTCACGGAGGGACGGAGGGAGGAGGGAAATCGAGGGTTGGCTGTCCAAAAATGAGGCAAAACTGGTCTTTGTTTCACCTTAAATGCTGGTCTTCAGTGTATGCTTAGGCGAAAATTAAGCAAAAGAGGAGGAGAAGGAGGAGGAGGAGGAGGAGGAGGAGGAGGAGGAGGAGGAGGAGGAGGAGAACAATGACGGACAAATAAAAAAAAGGGCGATGAAACAAAAAAAATGACGAAGATGACGAGGACGACAAAAACACAGACACTGAGGAGGTCGAGAACGAAACAACTCTCTCTCTCTCTCTCTCTCTCTCTCTCTCTCTCTCTCTCTCTCTCTCTCTCTCTCTCTCTCTCTCTCTCTCTCTCTCTCTCTCTCTCTCTCTCTCTCTCTCTCCGTCACTCAACACCAGTCCATCAACGCTCCACCAGCTGTTCATTTCAGGCAGTGCAGCAGCTGTCCTCTTTCCAGCTGCACACCATCGCCACACAGACAGCCTCGCCTCCTCCTTGACGCCATGCCTCTCTCAAGCCCTCGTGTGTCCTGCAGTCAGCCAAGCAATAGTCATCGTCTGCCTTGGGTATACAACACGATGGCTCAGAAGCAGTAACATTTTTGAGACAGTATTTCCAAACGTATTGCATCAGACAAAAAACTGCAGATTTGCAACACCCACGAACATTGTAATCTTCACACGATACTCATTCTTCCCTTTTCCGTTAAAATGTGGAAGGAATACGTGCAAGAGAGATAATACAAAGGAGGAACAAAACGTCAGCATTCTTTTTAGATAGATTAAAAAGTAACGGGCAAGGATTAAATAAGTAAATAAATAAAAATAACAAGAAATAGGGGTTGATAACTGGAAGAAGTCAGTAGTCACGTTGTTAGGGGCAAGTCAATAAGGAGCCTTGGGAGAAGATTGGATGAATTTGTGGAATGTTGTGTCTGTGATAAGCTACACTATCTGATCTAAAGAAAGAGATATAGAATAGTACAATGAATTAGTGTCATTTGCAACAAGAAAAAAGACAGCGGAAGCCTGAACACTGTAAACTGAAGCCATTTAATATTCGTCCGCCTTTTTCTTCACAAGTATTCCAGATTCAGGACCTCCACTCTGCGTAGGATGGATGGATGAAGGGATCACCGCAGCATCTAGCATCCACATCCTCTCCCTCGTGATCCCTTGCAATGCTTCCACCTTTAACAAACATCAGGTGCAGCCGCCGCGCCTCCACGCCTCCCACGCCTCGAAGCAGCCAGGTGAAAAAAAGCACGGTGCGAGTGGACGAGAAAAGGCGGTGTAGTGCTGCAGCGAAGGAGCCATAGCTGGAATACCTTTCATATTACACACACACACACACACACACACACACACACACACACACACACACATAGTAAGGCCTGCACTCCAGTTAATAGTGTTTTCTTTACTATTTGACCTTATTATTCAATTTCACACAAGCTAACGGTATATTTCATCGGTAGGATATAAAGTTCTGCTAATACCCTTATGTGTCAGTGTCATGCCATAATGTACACCAAACGGAAAGCTTCTCGCCCACAAACTAATGCACGTACACTGTAATTGCGCTTTTGTATGGCGGCTCTGAGTGGTGTCAGTTGTCTGCTTCCAGTAAATCCCCTAATACGGACATCAGTCGTAATCTTAAGGCCGGTACAAATTCGTGGACCTCGTCAGAACTATTTTCAGAGGCCACCGATATGACAAGTCGAGTTTTCAAGAGTATTTTTCGTTTTCCCGGTGAAGAATACATGTTAATCTATCACTAGAGCCCTAAAAACACTGTTGAAAACCCCCACAAAGTAGTCAAGGTGAGGTAAAGCAATGTTTAAAAGTATGAATCCGGGTGAACACACGTCTCTAACTCCCACCTCCCTCGCCCTTCCCTCTCCTTGTCTCTCTCTTTCACTGTACGTATGTATGAGCGCGAATGAGTCCTAGTGCAAACAAACTTGTGAATCTTTCCCAGAGTGCATGAAGGTGGATGGTTCCCTTGTGCATAATGTGAGCTCTTCCCTGAACATGTGTGCGACCTTTCTGTCTTTCGCAAGAGGAAGGATGTGAGGAAATGCAAGAAGGATGACGGCACAGGAGAGAGAGAGAGAGAGAGAGAGAGAGAGAGAGAGAGAGAGAGAGAGAGAGAGAGAGAGAGAGAGAGAGAGAGAGAGAGAGAGAGAGAGAGAGAGAGAGAGAGAGAGAGAGAGAGAGATGGAAACAAAATAGAGCACTAGAAGGGGGAAAAAAAGTGAAGAAACACGAAAAGCAAGAATTGAGGTATTATACGACTTAAATCTCTCTCTCTCTCTCTCTCTCTCTCTCTCTCTCCTGTGCTCTCCCCTTCCTCTTCTCTCTATTTTCCTCCCCTCTTCCTCCTCTTCCCCCCTTCAGCCCTCCCTCCTCAAGGCCTCTCTCATAACCTCTCGTGCATTTTAATTAATTTCCGAGAGGCAGATTTCAGAAAACTTTGTGGGATATTGAAGAAAGAGCTTTGTGCAAATAGATGAGAGGTAAAGCTGATAACATATAACAGTAATGATGATACAAGAATAATGGAGAGAGAGAGAGAGAGAGAGAGAGAGAGAGAGAGAGAGAGAGAGAGAGAGAGAGAGAGAGAGAGAGAGAGAGAGAGAGAGAGAGAGAGAAATATACGAGGAAATAAAACCACTTGGCAACATTTCAAGTGATGCGCAATGAAATACACAGCAATATTTGAAGTGATACGTTCTGATCAAAGTGATTCGTAACGCGAACTATAGCACTGAACGAGCACATGAATCTGACAGGTGCAGCTCAACTAGATTCTTTCGCACGAGTCTTGCTCTGCACTGCGCGGGCCGTGTGATCGTGTTTCTGGTTCCCGCTTGAGGAACAAAAGAATGAGTCAATTAATTTCAGTTCTGTTCCTGTCAGCTTTGAGAATAAAATGGTGAAAGTTTACTGCTTCTGAGATTAGCTATTTTACAAGACACTTAATACAATTTTATTTTCCTTTTTTCTTATGGAGGGTTTTCACTGAGCTTCCAACAACTTGCTGGCTTAAATGCACTTCTGTTCTCGTCAGCATGTAAAGATAAACGGTGAAAGATTTCTGCCTCCTCCTCCTTCTCCTTAAACAATTTCCTTCTCAAATAAGTTCCTTTACACAATTTCGTTCCTGTGCTGGCAAAATAGAAAAAAAAAATAAGGCATCCATTCTTATAAACATATTTGGTACTCTGACACACACACACACACACACATACACAAAGTAAATAAGTAAAAGTAATCTTCAAGAGAGACAATCAAAATCTGTCGTCAGTTTACGAGCTGAAGCTTTAATGAAAGGCTTGTTCTTTATTGAGTTGCAAGCTTCATTTTCCGTCGACAGCTGCAGCACGCGTGATTATTGAGCGGCGTGACAGATGGCTCGTGTGGTGAGTGCTCGTATTGAAGAGGTGAGGCCTGTGTTTGATGTTGAGAGAGAGAGAGAGAGAGAGAGAGAGAGAGAGAGAGAGAGAGAGAGAGAGAGAGAGAGAGAGAGAGAGAGAGAGAGAGAGAGCGGGGGAGGAAGGGGGGAGTCGTTCAGGTGTGCTGGCAGATTTAGGAAAGGTTGAAGGGAGAGGGAGTAGAGGTGGAAAAAAGTCTCTCTCTCTCTCTCTCTCTCTCTCTCTCTCTCTCTCTCTCTCTCTCTCTCTCTCTCTCTCTCTCTCTCTCTCTCTCTCAAACATCAAACGCTGTCGTCGAAAGGCGTACTAAGCTCGAGGTAACAACAAACACATGCAGCGGTAACTGACTCAGCTGCTGTGGAAAGATACTTATTTCACCAGACTGTGAGAGGCAGCGAGGCCTGGACTGTGAGAGGCATTTCGTAACAATCCTGACAATCACTTCCACATTTTTTTTTTCTTTTTTTTATTCACGCGGCTGACTGACTTTTTCTTTTTACCTTCTATACTTTTTGTCGTGTGTGTGTGTGTGTACAGCAGATGATAATGGATATGGTAACGATGCAAGAACAAAGGTGAAGCAAGTGGGAAGGAAGTAAGGAAGAACAACACGTGAGGCGATACTGAAACTGGGGGAAAAGAACGGAAGAGGGAGACACAATGATGATGCTTTCCAGTAAAAAAAAAAAGACACCTAATTCTCTCTCGAGTGCATAGACTGACAGTAGCAAGTGACGAGGAGGGAGAAGTGTGGAGAGGAGAGCAGAGAGGAGAGGAGAAACGGAGAAAGGAGGGGAGAAACAAGATAAGATCAAACCAGAGGAGAGAAAAGGAGAAAAATAAGAGCGAAGAAGATGAGGAATAAGAACTGAATCACTGTATTGGAATGGGAGAGGGAGAGAAATAAAAGGAAAGATGAAGAAAACTGAGGCGAAAAGCTGGATTAGAGAGGGAGTAGAGAAAAGAAGAGAAGATGGTAGGAGGGGAAAGTGGAGCATAGGAAAAGAATTTGTGGAGGAGGAGGAGGAAAAGGAAGAGGAGAGACTTAGATACCAATTTGACAAGTTTTATTCATTACTTCCAAGGTTTAACAGCAAAAAGTCACCGAAGAGAAGACCAAGATTGTGTGGTGTGCCTTAAAAATATTACAAAGCTTCTCCTTGTCTTTCCTCCTCCGCCGCTCTCTTACTGCCACACTTCATCACGCTTTCCAGACGGTATGATAAAAAAATAAATCCTTTCTCTATCCCCACTTCTTTTCCCTCTCCTTCCATTTCGTTTCGTCTCTCGTTTGTTTCCATTTATTCCCGAGGCTTAGATTAAAGAAAGATCTGTCAAGAGGTGTTTTATTAAGTGGCATGGATGTAACAAGAGTGAAGTGGGCGAAATCCTAAGGGTTAGCAATAAAGTTAGGACAAAAAGTAAAGAGTTTAAATATGAGAAAAGGTTTCAGGAGATAAAAATGAATTGGTTCTCAAAAAGTGATAGATAAATGGAATAGAGTCACTGGTCAGGTTGTTATTGCACGCGCCAGAGAACGATTCACAACATAAGAACATAAGAAAATAAGGGAAGCTGCAAGAAGACATTAATCCCTGTATGAAACCTACCTGCCTTTAAAATGCCATAACATAAATTTATGAATAGGACTAATACGTGGACATAAGAATGCAAGTTTTATACAGGGACTACCACGTGTAGGCCTACTGGCTTCTGGCAGCTTCCCTTACGCTCTTATATTCTCAACTTTAATCCCCACTCAAGACTGTCCAATTTTTTTCCCATCTACACTGTTAACTTGATCCCTTCCTGCTCCTCCTTTCTATGCAGTCACCTCCCGTTCTTCCCTCGACTCTTTCACTCCCTTACATTTATCCCTCTAAATCTTCTCTCATTTAGCTTCCTACCTCAATCCCTGACTTCTCACTCTGCTCTATATCCCTATCAAACCATTTTCTTTTCCTCCTTTCTTCTCTGTTCCACTTCCTTCGTTTTTTTCCTTCCCTTTCAAGCTGCACCTTTCCCGCTCCTTCTTCCTCGGTCTTGTGCAGTGAGTGTCATAAATGAGGCAGAACGAAAGCTCATCGAAGGCACAACACATTTTCATTATCCTCTAGTAGTTGACCCGATACGGAGGAGGAAGAGGAATCTTGGTAGGAAGGAAAAGACTAAACAGACAGAGAAAATTAATCAGTTAAATATGGTTACTTTCTACGCACTTCTCCTAAGAACTCAGAAGAATATTTCACAGTGTAAGAAAAAAAACGTGAGGAAATGGTAGAGCAGCCGAGGAAGGAAACAAGCGGACGGGACGAAAGGAAAGAAGTGATAAAAGAGACGAGAAAGCAGGAAGAGAGAAGCAAGGTGAAGGAAAAATAAGAGAGGAGACCAGACTAAACATTTGCCCTGCGACTCACCGCGGAAGGGGGGAAAAAAAAGTTGAGGTTGAAAAACTATGGAGGTTAAAAAGTTGTGTGAAAAATGAAAGAATCGCGAATGTGCTCGTTTTCCGAATGCAGCGAAAGGGAATAACAAGATGAAGTGCACCGGGATGGAAATATCTATCTGACTACGAGAGGCAGCGGCGGCGGAAGCGGCGGCGGTGGCTGCGGGAGTAGTGGTGGTGGTAATGGTGGTGGTGAAGACAGTATGTGATCAAGGATTCAGTTCCCAAGGATCTCCCACTACTACTGTTTCTGCAGCTAATAAAAGTAATAATAATGTTAACTTTGTTGCTGCTGCTGCTGCTGCTTATTCCCAACATGTCTACTCCACACCCAACACTTCCGCTCATCCTCCCGACCACTTCACTCCACACTCCCCAAAAACTCAAATCCACACTCTGAACTCCATGCTATCACTTCAAAACTCGCACGAATCCTCTCAGTCCAAGATGAGCCTCGCGTCTATAAATCAAAGGGTGCCCACCTTGCCAAGCAGTCATCGAGGAGGGCGGGCCGTGCTGCCTTGCCAGTGGTCACTCCTACATGATCCTTACCCTTCCCAAGAGTCCCTCCCGCCTCTCTCCCTGCTGGCGTCCCTTCCATTCTCTATGCCGCTGAGCAGACTCCCCTACTTACCAATGAATACGTGTAACACAAAAGATTCTGCGTAATTAGGTCAGTAATTATTCGTCGACAGGACACACGCGTGACAACTCTGCACTACCTGTTCTCTCCCTCTCTCCATCCCTGCCCTTTATATATTTTTTTCCGCTGTTCCCATTCCCCACATTGCAGCAACAAATCTGATTAAAAGAGACAGGCAAAACTCATTAACAAGTAGAGAAGAACCTGGTAATTAAACATTAAAAAGTTTCAAAAGGAGGTCAAATAGATTTATGAATGACGATATTGACTCAAATTAAGTGTTCTGGAATTGTGTAGATCAACTATTTATTTATTTTTTTTTTTTTACTTTTTCGTGTTCTTCCGTTCCCTCAAACACCGGTGGAGCAGTCAGGGGTTTTATTCTTGCTAAACAATTCCACCAAACCATTATTTCTCTATGCCAGACTGACGCCAACATCCTCGGCCCTCAAAGGTGACCGAACGCTGCACTGACACAAGCTGGATAAAGACTTCACCCCGCCCGCCATTTACCATTTCTCCCTCCTCTCGACTTTCTGCTCTTTTACTTCGCTTTGTACTTATGATTTTCTACTTTTGCGTGTCTATCTACCTGAATTTTTTTGGTATTGTTTTTGTATGTATGTGCGTTCGTTTGTTCGTCCGTTTGTGCCTGCTTGCCTGTTTTTATCGCTTGTCTGTGAATTTGTGTCTGTATCGTGTGCTTTGTTTCCCTTGGTTGTTTATGGCTAAGCTAACTTTGATGTTTTCCTACCTTTTCTGTGTCTGTCCTTGTTTCATTCTCTGTTCCTTTTCGCCTCTTCATTAATCTTTTATTGTTACTAATACTTCTACAGTGTTATATTTGCTACGTCACTGTGGGGTGGTGGTAGTGGTGGTGGTGGCGGTAGTGGTGGTGGTATAGACAGGCTTGTGGGATACAGTCTTAGTGATTAAAAGCTTATGCACTAAACCCTTTCACGAGAGGCTGGCGTTGTATGTGTGTGTGTGTGTGTGTGTGTGTGTGTGTGTGTGTGTGTGTGTGTGTGTGTGTGTGTGTGTGTGTGTGTGTAATCCTATACTCTCTCTCTCTCTCTCTCTCTCTCTCTCTCTCTCTCTCTCTCTCTCTCTCTCTCTCTCTCTCTCTCTCTCTCTCTCTCTCTCTCTCTCTCTCTCTCTCTCTCTCTCTCTCTCTCTCTCTCTCTCTCTCTCTCTCTCTCGTACATGTATCAAGCCCACACGAGCATCCAGGCCATGAAATGTTTATGAAGCAAGCTCAGTGGGATCCCTTTAAAGAAATATATTCACCAGCTATGATAATGCTGCATCAGTACGGCCGGTGCAGGATCAAATAATGCACAGGGAAAACGTATACACTATCATTTCTTTTATTTTTTGTGCTGAGGTCAGGTAAGGACACGTCACCCCAGGGCTTATAATGGGAAAATTTGTGATATGGGTTCCCTGCTTCATGGCACATCACTAACATTCGCTAATGTTGTACGAATAGCGATAAGATCACTAAACAACACAATTCGTGAAGGAGCGTAGTCAAGAGTAGCAGTTAAACACACACTAACAGGGATTGTTCTTCTGTGTAAGGTGAGAGATAAGGAATATTTCTGTATAATAATCTGAGTGTAATACAACTGTGCATGGCAGGACGAGGCGCTGTTCCGTTACTAATAACAAATTTGTTAAATACAAACATCTGATTACTAAAAATTCCAAGGCGTCTTATCACACCTACTTTTAATTCTAACAAAAATTACCGCAGTTCTTGCCACTATTTTGATATTTTGCTGACAAACAAATCGTTAGAACACTAAAATAATTTTATGTGGCATCTTAAAACAGTCGTAATTAATTGTAACGTCTTTGCAAATCATTCAAATGAAAGCTCAATACATTTAATTTACAAAGCGACCCAGAGAGACAAATCTGGTATAAGGTAGAGTTGGCAGAGAGTGATGGGGCCAAGGACAGGACAGGGCGTGGCGCGGAGCGCTACGGGAAGAGAGAGGCGAGGCGAGACGCAGGGTTGATGCAGCCAAGGCCACTGGATGGGTGAGGGAGCTCCATCAATTGACCTGGAAATAACCGGCGCGACCACGACCCTAAAGTGGAGAGAGAGAGAGAGAGAGAGAGAGAGAGAGAGAGAGAGAGAGAGAGAGAGAGAGAGAGAGAGAGAGAGAGAGAGAGAGAGAGAGAATTAAATAATGAAAAATAGAATATTGATATGGAAAGTAAATATCAGTCAATAAATTGTGCTTTTCTTTTACTTTCTAAACGTTGTGTCAAAAAGAAATATATTTACTGTCTATAGACCACTCATTACAGATTGAAAATTTTTCCTTCCCTCTCTCCTTCCTCCTCCTCCTCCTCCTCCTCCTCCTTTTCCCTCATCTCAAACACTTTCCTATCCATTTTTCAAGACATGCTAGGATTTTCTCTTTAAAAGAGACTCTGGGATACCACATAGTGCTGCTCTCTCTCTCTCTCTCTCTCTCTCTCTCTCTCTCTCTCTCTCTCTCTCTCTCTCTCTTTGTTGTTTGTTTGTTTGATATTTTCTCACATTCGCAATCTTTCGAAAATATACTAAAAAGAAATTGCACCTAGGGAAAATCAAAAAGAAAAAATGGAAAACTTAAAAATAGAAATCAAATGAGTAAAAAAAAAAGTAAAAAAATAAAAGATAAGTAAGGCTAGCTGCTGCTGCTGCTACTACTACTACTACTACTACTACTACTACTACTGTTAGTTGGAAAAATTTAATCACCATCATTAATAAAGTAACAGGTATTAAAATTACCCTAAAAATAAAAATAAAAAAAAACAGTAAAAGGCACGTAATAGTATTGCTTTTACTACACTCTTACGTTGTGGACACTCAAGGAAATTGCACGGAACGAGCCGGCCATTCCGTGTCCAGCTCGTGTGTGTGCGCTAAATTCCACAACGGCAAGGACACGGCTTTGTCTTTTTTATCTTAAGCCTGCGTTCTCTATTGGTGACGAAGGAGAGAGAGAGAGAGGGGGAGGTCTCTGTGTGTGTGTGAGTGTGTGTGTGTGTGTGTGTGTGTGTGTGTGTGTGTGTGTGTGTGTGTGTGTGTGTGTGTGTGTGTGTGTGTGTGTGTGTGTGTTGAGGTGACAAGATATATCGTCAACACCTTCAAACTCACTCGGCCATGAAACCAACAGAAGCGTAACAAAGGCTGCCCGTGAGAAGCTACACTGTCTACAACTTGCAAACACTCAGCCTTGTTCCTTTTCAGACTTCCAAAGACGCACGTAAAATAAGAAAGTCAATCAAAATAAGGTCAAAATAAAAAAAAAATAAAATAAAACAAGTAAGGCCAAAGAAATAAAATCAGACGAGTTACCAATGTCAGCCGGAAAACTTAATTAAGTAAAAAGTAAAAATACTCAAAAAATAAAAGAAAAATTGTTTCTCTTCCTGTCCTTAACACAAAAATACGTCACAAACACTAAGGCGTCTGTTTCCCAGGCGACACGTGTTTGCTCGTAAATAAAGCAATTGCCACCACACTCGTCACACAATGCACACCCACAACTAGTCGACAGCGAGCGAGGCGCCTCCACGGAACGTTTGGTGTGACGCATTGCGAGCCACATTTGTCTTCGCTACCTGTGCTTCTTTTGGAAATAAATTCTCTGTGGAAAATATGGACCAGTCGACGCTTGAGCTTTCCACGACATCCCTTCTTTCCTGGCAGGAGATGTGGTGCGGGTGGTCCGGCGCTACAGCTCAACTTTCGTCTCCGCAACAGTGATATTAATATTAGTTCAAGTTTCGTCTCCGCAACAGTGATATTATAAACTAACTGGCGTCGTGGCCGTGGAGGATCACAAATCATGTGCTGCCAATGTTTTGTCACGATAGAATAACCTACTAGTATAGAAGATAACGTATTTTTACCAAGGCCGTAATGAAAACCTTCCCTCTTCGTTATTTATTCAAAGACGTAGCGAGACTAAGGGATGACTGTATATTTTGCGCCGCCCGACTTACACTAATATTAAGCTGCTAATATTAAGTTCGTGTATTGTTTGAGAAGTTTACTACCGTCAGCTTTACTGCTTATCCCACAACACTTCTAAAGATTATGAGCAAGTTCTGTTTGCAGTGCCTCAATTCTCACTCATTTTCTTCTAACTAACCTCTTGTTTGATAAAGTTCACCGGATTTTATCAGATTTTCCATACATTTTCCACTGTTTTCTTTAGTTCGGTTCAGAGTTCAGGTTTTCGTTCAGTTTTCAGTAACTCCCGAAGAACTACGCTTTCGATCATTTGGTTAAACTTCAATAGAATTCCGTTCAGTTCGTCTTTATCTTCTGAAGTGTTATTCCATTCAGTTCATTACAATTAACACAAACATGGTCAGGTCAGTAAGAGTCGCAATTTCGGAGTTTTCTTGTTAGTATTGGCTTTGTTGTTTCTTTTCTTCTTTTGAGACTTTTCTTCTTTTGTCTAGTCAGTCTTTTATCGTTTGTCGCTCAGCCGGAAGGCAAGGAAGAACTTTCTTGCTCTCTGATGTGCTGAGTGGTGTGTGTGTGTGTGTGTGTGTGTGTGTGTGTGTGTGTGTGTGTGTGTGTGTGTGTGTGTGTGTGTGTGTGTGTGTGTGTGTGTGTGTGTGTGTTCGTGATCCACACCTGGAACACTTTTGTTTTCTCTGCCTCACGTGACGATGGAAGGAATGCATTAAATGAAAGTCAAACACATAAACAGACAGGCAAACATCCTTCACTAAACTCAAAATACTGACCCGATGTCTTTCAATTCCGGCAAAAATAATACCGTCCAGTCAAGAAAACACATCAGTTCAAGTTTTCCTGCGGCAGGTGAAGTGGAAAGAGACAGCAGCAGAGTGACACTTGAGATGATAGGAAGGCGACTGAGAGATGGGGCGAGCCGAGGGAAGGAAAGGGGGGTAATGGGAATGACAGGGAAAATAAGAAGGGAAGGAGGGGATTGTATTACTACTACTACTACTACTACTACTACTTTTTAAGGGTTCCTAATATTAAAATTTTCAAGACTTTGCTAATACAATATTCATTTTTTGATACTAAAAATTCATCTCACTTTATAATGCTAATGAATCAACACATTTATTCTCTCTCTCTCTCTCTCTCTCTCTCTCTCTCTCTCTCTCTCTCTCTCTCTCTCTCTCTCTCTCTCTCTCTCTCTCTCTCTCTCTCTCTTAATGAGCAAAAGAATATATTTTACGGTATTAAATTCCTCTATCACTCTCATTTACTCTCCTTTCCCTTCCTTCCCTCTCCTTCTCCTTACCTTCCACCCTACCTTCCCTCTGTCTCCCCCTCCCTCCTTCCCTCCCTCCCCCTCATACCTGTAATCTAGTCCTCGTCCACTAACCCTAATTCTCCTAACTTCCAGCAGAAATCATTCCTTCCCACTCTCCCCCAATAGATCCTGCTCGTCTTCGTCACAAATTATTCTTTTTTATTCATTTTCTTCCCCTGCATCTCTCCTCCTCTCCTGCAGCTTCCCTACTTCCTCCTTTTCTGCCATCAGGGTAAAACTAGCTCTTCCTCATCTCTTCTTCCCTTTTTTTTCCAATTAACAAGGCATTCCTCCAGTCCTTCATCCTTGTTCCTCTGCCGCAGACTTTAAATTATGCTACCACCATTCTCTCTCTCTCTCTCTCTCTCTCTCTCTCTCTCTCTCTCTCTCTCTCTCTCTCTCTCTCTCTCTCTCTCTCTCTACGGCTGGTCACATTTCCTGCAGCGATGTGTAAACCGAAACCTTCTCACATATTTCCTTCGCACCGTCCTCCTGAGTGACTTGCCCCTCTCTCTGACTTCACTGCGCGTCACATAACGGGTTAGGTTAGGTGTTGTCCAGCTTTTTTACTTTGTTTTTGTTCTCACACGTTAATCTGACTGGTTGCTTCTCAAGTTACCCAAAAACTTTGATAGAGGAATTTGCAATGAAGTTAAAGAAGAAAATATCTCTTAATGAATGTAATCTAGTTTGTTTGTGTTTTTTTTCCGAGTTTTAGAGCGAGTCCACCACATACCTACGGTTGCAGTACTTAAAAATGTAGGTTTGAAATCGTTTGGGAAATGTGCAGTGTTTCAAGCTGGATTTGAAAACTGGCCCGCGTTTATGTATCAAGGAGTAAAATTATGAAGCTGAAAATTATTCACATCATAACTTCTCCAAAAGCAGGAAGTGAAGTTTTGTTTGCGAGACTGACAATTCCATTTGGAACCTTGTTAAAAGGTTTCCAGATTGTTATTTCATAATATACTGTGAAAAGACTTGAAGCAAAATACAGCACCAAGCTAACAAAATTTGGAAAAGGTTACACAGTATAAAAGTAAAGCATGAAATGCGCAGCATTCTTTATGATAAAACATCAAAACTAAGAAATAATAAATCTTTTGTCACAACTAAAATGCTTGCCAGCAACCTTCAGGTTAATATTACAACTTCCTGCATTCTATAGTGTGTTGCGTAAATCTGAGGCTTCGACTAAACCAATAAACAATAAAAACAATAATAATACCAAGTGGAGGGAAGAGTTACTGTGACAAATGGAAGTGTTTTATATTGAAAATTGAAAAGAATTAAATGAGCTTGGTGATGTATGGTCCCTACTATTGGATCTCTCTCTCTCTCCCTCCCGTTATTCCTCCGCAGCCTCTCCACCCGTCCTCCTCCCAATACGGCAGCTTCGGGAGGTAAAAGCAATGGACACGTGAAGAAAGAGGTCACTTACCCGCCAGGCCGGAACACGGACCGCCTCAGGTGCACACACTTTTCTTTAAGACAAATGGGGAAAGTAAATGTCAGACCAAGGTTCACTCAAAGTTAGAAAGTAGTATTGTAGAAGTTTCTGTGCCTGCCTCTCAACTGGCACCCACCTTACATCTTAACAATGGAAAATAAAACTTTTTTTTAACATAGGTTAACCCCAAGTGAAATTTAATGTAACTTGACTGTACTGTTTTGTTAAGGGCTTTACTTCTCTATTTAAGTGACTCCATAAGGTGCAAGAGGTCACTTTGAATGAAGCCAAGCAAGTAATAACCACCAAACACTAAGACGCATACGAGTATTCCTGAACACTTTTTTTTTTTCTCCCATAAGACTTTTAAAAGCTTCACAACAAAACTTAAGTCATTCCTTCGCATATTCAAACGTTCCGGCGCCGAATCTCGAATAACTCTTACAAACTGAGGAGAAAGTTTTGATGACTGCTAATAATATAACTTTGATAATATTTCACTTTTAAACAATACCTAAAAAAAATAAATAAATAAATAAATAAAAATAAAAATCAGCAGTTTACCGACTGAAATGAACTTCCTATATCAATATTTTTCCCCTATTCTCATAATTTAAAATGACAGTTTAAAAAAGAAATCCCGCATTATCATTGGGAGAACGAAAAACAACGAGAATCCAACTGATCACTTGTGGCCTTTGAAAATATTACTAATGAAGCCCGAAGCGCTTCAAAATCCGGACCATAGACTCTCCCTCCATTAAATTGACGCTCATTATACGAAACTGGACACACAAAAAGAGAGAGAGAGAGATGTAAAGCTAAACACAAGTCCAGCAGCGTAAAAATCAAGGGCGATGCAAGGGTCGGGAGCAGGAGAGAAATCATTAATGAAGGAACTGAAAAAAAAAGGGTAGTCATTTGAGGAACTTAAAGGGGAAGGCCCAGTGCAGGAGGAGGAGGAGGAGGAGCGTGAGGCATGACAGGGTGACGGGGTGAGAGCAAGGGACAGGCAGGGAGTGACTGGGTGCATGACTGACTGACTAACACCATTGATAACAGTTAATGAGTCTAACCACAACAAAAATAAACCAGAGAATGTATTTTTTACAGCCAAATCTATTGAGAGAGAGAGAGAGAGAGAGAGAGAGAGAGAGAGAGAGAGAGAGAGAGAGAGAGAGAGAGACTTTCGACAAGCACATAAGAAACAACGTAAATAAAGCAGACGACGACGAGGAAGAGGAGGAGGAGGAGAAGGAGGAAACTAAGAACAGAGAAGAAAACCAGCATCTCTTTCAAAATGCAAGAAGCCTCAGACACCCCCAGACGGTGAAACCTGGTGACGTCTTCGCTTGTCTCTCAGCCCACGCCGCGACGCACGCCAGGGAGAAGAAAGTGCGGCGCCACGACAAGAGAGAGAGAGAGAGAGAGAGAGAGAGAGAGAGAGAGAGAGAGAGAGAGAGAGAGAGAGAGAGAGAGAGAGAGAGAGAGAGAGAGAGAGAGAGAGAGAGAGAATCCAGATTTTTTTAGCAATTTTTTGAGATTTGTTTTGGTCGTTATTATTTTTTTTACCTGTTCAGTCGTTTTCAGTATAGGAAAATAGCTATTTACTTATTTATTAGTATGCTTGTTTATTTACTTATTGATTCGTTTGGGGAAAGAGGTTCAGGTCTTTGCTTTTTTTGGCGTTTATGATAAATTTCTGTAAAGCAGTTTGTTCATTGTCAATAAAGCACAGCTGTCACTCATATGATGAATTACCATTCCTATACGGAGATCCCTTTTATTGTTTACAGCTTAGTGGACCTCCCCCTTCATCGTTTGTATCCTTGTCAGCGTTCCTTTACACGCGGAGAAAAGCCAAGCATTCAAGACTAATACCTAATACCTCACAGAATACAGAGATTGGATCGGGAAACAAATTATAAGTAAAAACGTTTATTCTTGTCAGTGCTGTGTTGTTTCGGGCAATGCAGACCAACAAGAGCAACAAGGAACCCGTCGTGAAAAACAAATAAATAAAACTCCCTGGTATTTTTTATGTGAAAGTCGTTGCTATTTTTTTCTCCAGAGAATTGAGCAAGAAAGCAAAACACAGCGCTGAACAAGGCATCCACCAAAGGAAGAGCCGAGATAAAAGTTCCTTGCTATCTTGAGGAAAAGTTCATCATTTTTCAGAGTGTTGTTAGAGAAGGCTTCACCATCTTAGAAAACTTCACCATCAAGGAACGAACCATTAACCTCACACACACACACACACACACACACACACACACACAGTAAAGTAGGAAAAATGCTGAACAAATTAGGGCAAAAAAGCCATAGCATTTTCTTCATCTGCCCATTTTAAGACAGGAGAGAATTTACAACTGTCAAATTGAAGACGAATGGAAATGAAAAATATGGTATTCCAGTTTACAATTACAGTGTTCATGGATTTTGTAGCAGAAGTAGACGTATAAGCAGAAGTAGCAGTAGCAGTAACAGTCGCAACAGTAGTGGCTCTCTCTCTCTCTCTCTCTCTCTCTCTCTCTCTCTCTCTCTCTCTCTCTCTCTCTCTCTCTCTCTCTCTCTCTCTCTTACCATCGCTTCCTCATTACTTTCCTTTCCCTTCCCTTCCCTCCCCCTTCCACCATCCTTCTTCGTCTTTACTCTCTTGCTTGTCTCCCGTTCACCCTCTCCTTTCCAAATAATTTCCGTCCCTTCTTCCTGCCTTTGTCCATCTCTCACACCCAATTTCTTTCCTTGCTTCTCTTTCTCAACGCTCGCCCACCACACTTCATTCTCTCCGCTTCCTTCACCCAACATTCTTCATGAACTTCTTGGCTCATTCATCTCTGCTGCTACATACTGAGGTGTCTGTCTCTAGCTGCTTCACTGTCCACTTGTCTGCCTGTCCGTTCTACCTGTGATGTTTTTGCCTTCAACGTAACATATCTAGCCTCTCCATTTCAATACAAACCATCAGGTAATTGAAGCGTGGCGTGTTTCGCTGCGTTCTAGCCGAGGGCGTTGTGTGTATCCGACAGGAGTAAGAATTCTGACACAGACACGTCTCTTCCTTTACTAATAGTGATGACGCAGTGTAAGAAGCAATAGTTACTGGGAGGGCGGGGAGGTTATCATTGTATTCCTGCACCATATTCTAAAACGCTTTGATCTTTTGTCTGGTCACAAAAAGGTCGTAGAAGTAATTACTTCAGCTCTGTTTTCTTTCGAGTCCTTGTAAAACTGTCGCTACACTCACTAAGACTCTCGTAAAAGCAGTGATAATTTCCGCTACCGCTGTCGTAAAGTAGCGTTAGAAAAAGGTAAACACCGTGAAGAAATCAAGTCACAGAGGGGAAATCATAAAGACACGAACCACTGGGATCAAGTGACGAAGCGAATGAGAAACTGTCAGGTCTTTAAGGTCAAGAGAAAACGCCAGCACGGTTCAAGTGAGTGTAGTATGCAATTCAACAAACGACCAAAGACTGATTTACGTGTACACATTCACTAAGTAAAGCATCCACACAAAAGACATCCACAACACCTCACTAGCAATCCAGGACAAGAAAATAAAATAAAATAAAATAAAAAAACGGCAACGACTACTAGACAAGACGGGGAAATAAACGGAACCTGACCCCAGGAACGTTCACCCCCAAGGCAGGCTGGAAATTGAGCTCTAAAGTGGCGAAGAGATGAAGTCAATTTGGTGCAAGGCTGCAGAGGCGCCGAGTCCCAAGAGACGGGGTAAGTCTGGCGTCGCACAACACTGCAGCAAGAATTAAGATTAGTTAGAGTGCTTCACCAGTTCTCATTTGGCCCACTGCACTCCATTGGTTTCTGCTCCTACACGTGTTTCATTCGTGAAGTGTTTATAGAGAGCTTTTGTGGAGGCTAAAGGAGTGTTGGTGCTGTGTTGTGTTGTGTTGTGTTGTGTTGTGTTGTAGGTTAATGTATGTGTATTACATTGTGTGGTGCGTTATCAGTTGCTTTCTCTCTCTCTCTCTCTCTCTCTCTCTCTCTCTCTCTCTCTCTCTCTCTCTCTCTCTCTCTCTCTCTCTGTTTTCCTTCCACAAAAGTGAATAATTGAAATAACTCGTTTTGTTCCGTTTCATATTTTAATACCTGAGAGAGAGAGAGAGAGAGAGAGAGAGAGAGAGAGAGAGAGAGAGAGAGAGAGAGAGAGAGAGAGAGAGAGAGAGAGAGAGAGAGAGAGAGAGAGAGCATTCACAGTCACCTCCCTCCCGACACCCACCCACCCACCCGCACACACACAAACCCAATTACTGCCCCGAAAACCCTCAGCAAACAAGGGTGATGCGCGTCAAGACCTTGCCACTGACGAGGAGGTTTGGGGCGCTGGAGGGGAGCGAGGCAGGCTGGCCAGATGAAGAGAAAGAGGCAGGAGTGGGGAGTGAGAAAGGGATTAACGAAAAAAAGAGAGATTTGGAGTGAGAGTGACGAAAGGAAACCAGAGGGAAGGAAAGAGAGTGAGAGAAGCAGAGAGGAAGGTGGGAAGGAGGGAATGAAGTAAATGAGAGGAAGGGAAGAGCAAAATTGAGGTAAAGGAGACAAACGTAAGAAACTAGAGGAATGAGAGGGAAAGAAGAGGATGAAAAGAATGAACTGAATAAGGAGACGCTTGCAGTATCACCAATATCTCTTCTATTAAACGACTAGAGCCAACACCAAATAATTGCTCCTTCTAGGTGGTAAATGTCACCCCCTCGCCCTCTGCAGTGCCTCGAGTGCAGGGTTGGCAGCACTGCACCCCCTCCTCCATTCACCGCCACGACCTGCAGTTCCTATGCAAACATTTTTTATCACACATGTTCCTACTGCAAAAGAAACTAGAACGTACAAAGAGAGAGAGAGAGAGAGAGAGAGAGAGAGAGAGAGAGAGAGAGAGAGAGAGAGAGAGAGAGAGAGAGAGAGAGAGAGAGAGAGAGACGTGCCTTCCAGAATGTAGTATTATTTGAGAGTGTTTCTACAGCCTTCCTTCACCCTTGCTCATGTTCTCTCCCTTGAAATTGCCTTTAGAATTAGGGGGAAAGCCTCTGAGTGCTTCCGACGACAAAAGGAGCCGCCACCACCCATTGTCCACCCTCAGTATTACGTTGATTCATCGAAGTCCTCAAAGAAATGGAAGAAAAGGGTTTGAAAAAGATGTAAGAGAGCGCAAAGAAATCAATATAACGAAAAGATTTTGAGAAAGTGGTAAGAGAGAAGCAGTGAAGGATTGACGAAGTGGTACAGGAGAAAGAAAAGATTAAGTGAGAGAAACGAGGAAAAGAGAAAGAAAAGCGACGGATTCCACATTACACTCCGTCAACCAATATAACGAGGCGACTCTGGCAGCAACTTGAGCGAAAACCAAGACAAGCTCGGGGGGCAAAAAAGATAATCGTCAAACTTGGCTGGCGAGGTGGGCAATGAAAGGAGAGACGAGGCACAGGCAGCTCAAGATTCACGAGAGAAAACACCGCCCATGAATCAATAACATCGAGACTTGGGGCGTTCACTCCTGTCTTCTTCAAAACTTCAACACTGCGAAGACTCTCCATCTCTCCCCCCCCCCAAAAAAAAAAAGAGTGAAAAAGGAAACCAACAATCACTGCCACCACCACCACCACCATCACCACGACGAAGTTAATCGGATGGAATAAAGTTAATAAAAAGTTAATTCCAGTATATCCTACAAGTTTAACGAGAAAATATAACAGCAATAAACGAAAAAAAAAAAAATAGATTCAGCAAAGGTCCTTGTCATGAGCAGAGAGAGAGAGAGAGAGAGAGAGAGAGAGAGAGAGAGAGAGAGAGAGAGAGAGAGAGAGAGAGAGAGAGACTGTTCGTGATCAAAATGAAAAAGATAAATGAATAAAAAATACAACTACAAGAAAATACAGAATATCAAAAACAAATATTTTACTTTAATAAAAGATACAGGAAATTAAACACCACTCAATCATACAGTATTTCTCTCATTTATGTCTCTCTCTCTCTCTCTCTCTCTCTCTCTCTCTCTCTCTCTCTCTCTCTCTCTCTCTCTCTCTCTCTCTCTCTACAGCTACAGTTTCAATATTTATGTAATCATTGATTCCTGGCGGTTGAGGCAATGTATAATCCTGGGTATGTGATTGGTGCTTGAAGCCAATGCCAGCTTTGTTTTTGTTATGTATGGAAAAGTTACAATACCAACTGCCACTAAAGCCTGAGAGAGAGAGAGAGAGAGAGAGAGAGAGAGAGAGAGAGAGAGAGAGAGAGAGAGAGAGAGAGAGAGAGAGAGAGAGAGAGATGGTGGAGGAGACTTCGCCTTTACTATCCTACATCTCTCTCTTTACATTAGCTAAGGTGGCTTATCAAAAACACCTCGCACTGGCCAAACAGTTCTTGTGGTGTTTATTTTTCCTTTGTGTTCCTTTCAGAGAGGGATAGGTGAGAAATTTTTCGTTTGTGTTCCTTTCAGAGAGGGATAGGTGAGAAATCATAGAAGGGAGGAGGAGGAGGAGGAGGAGGAGGAGGATGACAACGAAGTAGAAGAGGAAAGATCCAGTGAAAATAAGATAAAGCTGATATGAAGCTTCCTCACCAGCTGCCCCCTTCCCCCTCTCCCTCCCCACTTCTCCCTCTCCCTTCCCTTCCCCCCGTCCTGCCATCGGCCTTGACCCGCCGCAGGCATAACCTCACCTGACCTCGCCTCGCCCCACCGGACACCAATCGATTTCCATCCATATTAAAACACGTTTGGGATTTCCTTCTCCTCCTTCCTCCTCTCCCCTTTATCACCCTTTTGCCTCCCTCTACTTCTCCTCACATCTCTATCGTCCTTCCTATGCATCTTTCCACATTCCTCCATCTCCTTCTTCTTCTCCTGTGTTCTGCCCTGCTATGTCATTAAGCATTTAGTCTGAGGTGTTTATCCCTTATGGACTGTACTGGTGTTGAATATTACAAGTTATTTTTCCTCTTTTAAGTTCAAACAAATCATAATCAGCTTTGTTTCCAATATGACGTGTTTCTGTAAGACGCTCGCTGTTTCCTGTACATCATATGTTTACTGGCCACGATGCCCTTTAAGACATACAGTACATATTCTTTACACACACACACACACACACACACACACACACACACACACACACACACACACACACACACACGTGACCGTTTTCACAGGAGAGGTCTGGAACAATCCCCTACTTCTGTTATTTTTCTTGTCTCCCTCCCTTCAACTGTTTCAAGGCATCTTCCCAGAACTAAGTCTGCCTACCTTTTTTGACCCTATGACATTTTGGGATCGTCAGTTTCATCGTCTTTCTTCTTCCCCTCAATTTTTTTTTCTTTTACCGTTGGCTAATCTTCTTCACTTGCAGAAACAAAAAATAGAAAAAAAAAAGCGCCTTATCACACCCAACGTACAGGAATGAAGAGCGAAGGACACAAACATTGGAACGCAGACCATCCTTCCCAAAGACTTAGAATGGCAAAGGCTGAGTGAGAGGTTTGGGAAATTTAAGTAAAGAGTGGTTGGTGGTGATGAAACGCAGTAAGGGTGGTGCCGGTGATATGGAGAGGGTGATGTGGTGGTGGGGAGGACGCAACAGGTTGGAAATGAAGGTGTAACAGGTGAAAGACGAGGGTGACATGCAGAGGGTGGCGACATGAGGCTTTAAATAGAATGTGTGTGTGTGTGTGTGTGTGTGTGTGTGTGTGTGTGTGTGTGTGTGTGTGTGTGTGTGTGTGTGTGTGTGTGTGTGTGTGTGTGTGTGTGTGTGTGTGTGTAATGAAATGGGTCAGCCACGTGTCATCAATTACATACCACCACCACCACCACCACCACCACACACCGTCTTGTGGCTGGCCAATAACACAAAGCGAGCGAGTGACAGCAGCCAACGATGATCGAGGGATCTGACGAAGCCATTACAGTAACGAGTTTCCGGAACATCCCCACTCTTCCTCTCTCCCTCCCTCCCTTCCTCTCCATTCCTCTCCCTCTCCTTCCGTGGGGAGAGGGAGTGGGAGAGCCGAAGGATGAGCTGAGGTGATCAATAACTACTGTCCAATGTGTCAGTATTAGAACAAATCATATACTTAAATAAGATTGATGAACCAGTAAATCACAAGCTTCCCTCTCCCTCTCTCCTACACCACATGCACTATTACTCACCACACACACATACACATCACTATACCAGCAAGCATTCATACACTCCTATAACGAAATATGGAAGTCAAGTAAATATTCTATCTTTTCGTCCTTTCTCGTTCCCTTTTCACTAATACCACAGTTGCAATACAGTAATTGGAACCTAAAGCTATGTTGACATCCAGTTGCATTTTGCCGATATAAATTAGTTGTGTATTCTAAGTCTTCATCACTCAAGGCTCCTACAGTTTTGACGTCTTCCACTCGGGTCAACGAAATGGAAGTGAGCATCGATGGAAATTTCTCTATCCATTTGTGTATTCCTACCATTGTTCTGACCCCTCGCTTTCGTCATCTAATACCTCTCCAATTCATCCTTCTTTCACTCAGATCAACGAAAGGGAATGAGTATCAATGGAAATTTCACAAGTCAATCCTCTCTACATCAGCCTCCACATGACGCTCTGAATTTACGAATGTCAATTAGTTGCGTTTTCTAAGTTTTCAGGAACCAAACCCTTCTCCAGTTTATTATCCCTCTTCCACTCAGGTCGACAAAAGGGAATGAACATGAAGAGAAAGTCAAGTTCTCAGTAAGCTTATTATTTCATTATATTTATCTTACTTATTTCCTTATTTCTTACTTTTTTTTCTGCAACGTGTTTAAATTTTGCTTCACAGAGAGAGAGAGGCAGAGAGAGACAGACAAAGACAGACAGACAGATAGAGAAAGGTAGACAGAGAGAGACAGGGAGAGGTCAGGCCGCCAGACAAGCCAGCTCCAGTGTGGGTCGGGGCGTGAGTTCCCTGATGTTTGGCTGTGATGTTGACAAGTATTTCATGACCTTAGGGAACGCCAGGAGGGAGATGGAGAGGGAGAGGGAGAGGGGGAGACAAGGAAGAGAGGAAGGGGAGGAGGTCAAAGGTCAGAGGTAACGCTCAGTGGGTCATTCGTGGAGGGGGAGGATAGGGGGGAAGCATGTAGGGGTAGATGGAATGAGTGGATATGATTTAATGTTCTTTATTAAGGCAACACTTGGATGGATCTGAGGCTGGAAAAGTGAGAGAGAGAGAGAGAGAGAGAGAGAGAGAGAGAGAGAGAGAGAGAGAGAGAGAGAGAGAGAGAGAGAGAGAGAGAGAGAGAGAGAATAATGAAAATACGCTCTCTCTCTCTCTCTGAGTGTGTGTGTGTGTGTGTGTGTGTTCGCCCTTCTCGCTATACCAATCATTCTAAAGTCTACCCTCTCCAGCTTCCCTTCCTCCTCCCAAATCCACACTCCGGCAACACAGTGACCGGCCAAACACCAAGTACGAGGCAATATGATAATTTAATAGGAGTCCGCAAGCCGTCGCTACTCCCTCCTCATGCAGAGAGCGAGTAACAACGCCACAACACAAGGGCTTTAAACAGCAATAACAACCACCGCGCGAAATGCAAAGTAACTAATTAAGAGACAATTACGAGGTTTAATACATTCAATATTATATGTTTTACTGTTACAAAATGGTATTAAGTTGAATTTTTTCCCTCTGTTTTTTCAGCCATAATGTAGAGCCTTAAGTAGCAATACACCACAGCGTGAAATGGAGGTTATCTAGTTAGTGAGAATCGTAAGGTTTTCATTATTACAAGATGGTACCGAGCTTGACATGATTTGCCGTGATGCTGAGATAAAAAAAAAAAAAAAGTTACCCATTCACCTTATTATGAGTATCGCCATTTATATTTTTTCCCAGGTAATAAGTAGTGATTTTACGAAGTTCAGAAAATGCCTCTAACAGTGAAAGGGTTAAGAAATCGGTGTTTGTGTAAACTAGTGAAGCTCTTACGTAGAAATGATATGCAGTATTTATTTTTCCTTTATCAGTTTATCTTACGAGTATTTGCATTGATTTATTTATCCATTTCAGTTTGGTGCTTTGGTGCAGGTATTCGATGTAAAGGAAAGTAATATCAATAGCTTCTAATGTTCTATAAAGATGAAGTGTTTCGCTGGTCCTTAACTGTGTGTAAGTTGTAGCTTTTTTTTCTTTTCATTCATTTACGCTGCTATATTATTTTCCTTTTTTTCATTTTTATACTAGTTATTCTTTTGTCCTAACGATTATTTCATCTTTCTTGTCATCATCTCCGCTTTTATTCCCCATTCTCCGTCGTCGTTGTCCTCTTCTTCCACCCCTTTGTCATCCTCGTCCCTCTCCCCGTCTCTGTCTTCCTCCCCCTCCCTTTCCCTTTCCCCTCCTCTTCGTCCTCCTCCTCCTCCCTCTCCCCTTCTTCCTCACTCTCTTCCCCACTATCGTCGTAATCTATTTCTTGCATTTTGTATCTTTTTCTATCCCGCCATTCGTTCACTCACACGCTCTTCAAAATCCTTCTTCATCTCCCACTTATCCTTATCATCCTTAATCCTTCTCCTCCTGCTCCTGCTCCTGCTCTTCCTCCTCTCCAGTCCTAATAGGCAACAGTTACGTTCAAAAGATACAAGAAAGAGCTGAAGGGAAAAAAAGTATGTTTCCTCTTTCGCTTGAAGGGACAAGAATTCAATAACAATAAAAAAGAAGGGGTTTCCTTACGTGCTCCCAACTTTTTTCCCCTTTTCGTCTTCGTGTCCTCCCCTCTAGGACACCTTCTCGCCTCTTAAAAGCTCCCCAGGTGCCTCTTACTTACCCCTTTCCTTAACTTCCTAGTCTGTATGTCCCCCCTTTTTTTTTTTATAGATATTTTTTGAAAGGAGCTTATCTGATTATTTATGTCACCTTTTCCTTTATTTTCACAACAAGTAATTTCCACTATAAAATACGAAAAATAAAAATCAATGAGAATTTCTTTAAACTTACTTAAAGAAGAACCATTATACATATGCAAAATAGTCTTTTAAGTTCTAAGGAGTGCGCTACAGATAATCAACATATTTCAGTAAAAAAAAAAGGGAAAAAACCTACTTTTCGATTTATATATACTTTATATCAATATTCTCCTACTAATCATGATCTAATTATCTGTAACCTTACTGAGCGTTGGAAATGCAGTGTTATTATCTTTTTTTTTTCTTATCTTACTTTATTCTTCGCCCTCAATCTCCAGTACCTCTTATTTGTCTTGTGTTGGCAGTCTGTCCTTCCTCCTTTTCGCTTTTTTTTATTTGGCTTACGTCTGGTCTCTTGGCAGTATATTTATTCCCACTCCCCTTCTTTTAATATCTTTGCTCACTCTTTTATCCCTCCGCTCCATTTTTCGTTTCTCCTAATTTATCTTCTTGTGTAACAACTCCTCCTCCTTCCTCCTCCTTTTCTTCTTGGTTTTCTTTTATCAGTCTCTTACACTTGCTTCTTTTCCATTAAATTCTTTCCTTCCTTACGCATCTCCCTTCAGACATTTTACAATTTTTCACTACATTTACTCTCTTCATCACATCTAGTTGCTATCTCTCTTTTTTTCTTCCCCTCGTCTGTCTTGCTTTCTTACTTTTTTTTTTCATGTATCTCTTCATACCGTTTTATTTTCTTACCATCCCTTTCACACACTCACTTAAACGCATATCCTCGCTTTCCTCCTTCCCTTGACTCGTTCCTCCATCACAGTAAACCTTCCCCTCTTCTCTATTCGATTCAAAGACGTGCAAAGTCACATACAATTAAATCATTCACCCTCCAAAGTTCTCAATTACTCGTGGGATACAAAACATTAAGACCATCAAGAAAAATAAATAAATATCGTAAACTTAAATGAAAATATATGACCACCCACCCCAGAACTTTGGAAAAACGATGAGCTAAGAGGAGGAGGAGGAGGAGAAGAAAGGTAAACCAAACTGAAAGCAGGAGAGGGGATCATCGTGAGGAAGGAGAGAGAGAAGAAGAAGCGATCAGGAAGGGATTGCAGAGAGGATTGCGAGGAAGGGTGAGGCCGACTGAAAGAAAAGCAAGGCGGACGAAACGAGGCTTGAGAGAGAGAGAGAGAGAGAGAGAGAGAGAGAGAGAGAGAGAGAGAGAGAGAGAGAGAGAGAGAGAGAGAGAGAGAGAGAGACAGAAAGGAACATTTTATCAGTTTGAACGAATATAGATCGATCATACTAGATAAATTTTGTTAGTTGATTGTGGTATACATGGTTAATCTCTCTCTCTCTCTCTCTCTCTCTCTCTCTCTCTCTCTCTCTCTCTCTCTCTCTCTCTCTCTCTCTCTCTCTCTCTCTCTCTCTGATTAATTACATTCTACTACAGAACAACAGATTAACGTTTTTTCTTACTACTAAGTCAGTACCTCGAATTTTTAGTAAAGAAAATAATGAACTACATCCATATTCAGCCACACACTCACAGCTGTAATGTATGCAAAAAATTTTTACGAACACACACACACACACATTCCTCTCAGAACCTCCTACTCATTCCATATCCGTCCCGTTCACAAATTGGCGTGGAAGGAAAAAATTACCTGGTTCCAGCCGCGGTAAATCCCATGAATATTTTCAAAGACACCATCAATTTTATCCTCAGGCGGTGCTTCTATATGGGGAAAACAGGGAGGGACGCTAACCTGTATTGTGGTGTTTACTGCGGCACGCGGGGACGTCTGTCTTGCTAAAGCTGTCTGGTTCTGACACTGAAATGTTAAATGTTTCGGCGTCTCCTCCCGCTTACTTTTAAGTAGGCGCTCGTGGAAGTTCTCAAGGGTTTTCCAGGAAGTTTTTAAGAGTTTTCCAGGAAGTTGTTAAGAGTTTTTCAGGAAGTTCTGAAGGTTTTTCCATGGAGTTATCGTGTTTCTAGTGATAATTTAACAAGCAGTTCAATCTTTTGGCTTTCTTTTAAGGACTTGCACCTCAGTGGGCCTTTGTGTACGTTTCGTTGCCCTTGGCCAGCGCTTCTCTTACATAAAAATCATCAGTGGGGAATGAAACAATTATAACAACCGTGTTAATAATATGTGTCCTTTAAAAATAGTTTATATAGAGAGAACCTAGAGCGCTCCTTTTCCACGAACATTGCTTCCATCTATTTCTGCACTAGAAACTCAACAATCTGTCAGTGATCACAGTTTAAATAGAATAAAATAAAATCACCCTCGACACAGTAGTTAATAAATGAATGTTTGACTATACATACAATTTCCTGCTGTACATCGAAAAGTTTCACAATGCAAAAGCCACAGTCATTATTTAATGAATGCATTACCAAAGTTAATATGGTATCCAAAAATTTTCCTTATGCTAATTCTAATATTTATACTTGCTAATTAGTATGTTTTTTTGTATTAGATTCAAGCTGAACCTGGAATATGTTGGGTTCAAAAAGGCAAGTCACATCTGTCATTATTTACTCTTATTATTTGCAATCTTTTATAGTGGCTATGAATAAATGTTCAAATGTTCATTCCTCAATGCACGGTGGCCTTCCTACGAACCAAAGACCTCAGTTTCATGTCACGTGGCGTCGCACTCCGCAACACACACACACACACACACACACACACACACACACACACACACACACACTAAGCTCAACAAACACACACACACACACACACACACACACACTAAGCTCAACAAACGGGTGTACACTCAGCTGGTGACACAGCTCCCCACGTGCGCCCCGAGCGGATCAGTATTCAATGGCAAGCTAGGGTACATTAGGGTCTTTCATTTGTTTAATTAGATGACATAATTACAACGCCTGTAGAAAGAAAACTCCCTAAGGATATTTGGGGCTTCATTCTACTCTCTCTCTCTCTCTCTCTCTCTCTCTCTCTCTCTCTCTCTCTCTCTCTCTCTCTCTCTCTCTCTCTCTGCTTTAATGAAAAATGGGACTAACTTTTCCATACACAACAAAAACAAAAAACTGTGATTCTGTCCCCTCATAAGTAGACAACTGCTAATGACAACTCTGCTAATGACCACTGCTGTTAGACTAATGCCTGGAGTGTGTGTGGATGAGACAGAGAAGATCAGACAGCAAGGGCGGGTAGAAGAACACAGACAGACACTAACAATCAGGTCACTCCGCTTCCAATCACGACTAACATTTCAACGTATTGTTTGATGTGCACTACAAATCATCGCAATACCATCGTGAATGACGAGCAACGCACAATACAGATCAGCAGCAGTCAATTAATTTTTCCCAAACCGTATACAGCATTAAAACTTATGCTACCGTTGTGATGCCATATATACGCAATAACAGGACGGGAATACACGAACACCAGCCATCAAAGCCACTATTTATGTGATTTAAGTTAAGTTAGTTGAGTATTCAGGCAGATTGTTATGTTAGTTGGGAAGGTACGGTAAGGTAGATGATAAAGGAAGGTTAGGTTAGGTTAGGTTAGGTTAGGTTAGGTTAAGTAACGTAAGGCAAGATAAAGTAATGTTAGGTAAATTAGAATAAGGCAGTGTAAAAAAAAAAATAGTAAAGTTTGGAAAGCCACAGTAAGGAAAGCCAAGGTGAGGCAAGGTAAGGTAAGCTAAAGGAAGCAAGAGTAAGTTAAGATAAAATTAGATTAAGTTAGATTAGATTGTCAGAGAGGCAGGTGAGTCAGTCGGTTCTTGAGTCTTAACCCAGGGAAGGTAACGTATAGGTGAAGCCAGGTAAAGTAAGGTAATCAAGACGCTTTGCCATCATCACCTACATAAAACACAAGAAAAAAAAAACAGTGATTTAGATAAGCAACATAATTTTGGTAATTTATATCTCCTGAAAATATTAAAGAAATCAGGACAGAGAGAGAGAGAGAGAGAGAGAGAGAGAGAGAGAGAGAGAGAGAGAGAGAGAGAGAGAGAGAGAGAGAGAGAGAGAGAGAGAGAGAGAGAGAGAGAGAGAGAAATTACACTTCCAAATACACAAAGTGATTTGTTGAGCAGCCATTACACACCCACCCACCCACCACCCACACCCATCCATCTAACCACCCACCCTCCCACCACCACCCACACACGCACATACTTTCCCTTATTTTCCACCTTGACGCCAGTGGTAATTGAATTGGCTACCTTTAATCAATTTAGGACACATAAGAGCAGAGGGTGAGGCTGGAATAGGTGTGAGAGAGAGAGAGAGAGAGAGAGAGAGAGAGAGAGAGAGAGAGAGAGAGAGAGAGAGAGAGAGAGAGAGAGAGAGAATCCAAGTTATCACAGTAAGGATTAATAAACATAAACATGCATATATATTTATAACACACACACACACACACACACTAAACCACGTAATTTATTTAACCTCAATCTAAGCTAATTGAATGAGGGCAGAGGCGTATGAGGGTACAGTGGCAGGAGGAGGAGGAGGAGGAGGGGAGAGAGAGAGAGAGAGAGAGAGAGAGAGAGAGAGAGAGAGAGAGAGAGAGAGAGAGAGAGAGAGAGAGAGAGAGAGAGAGAGAGAGAGAGAGAGAGACGGGGGGGGAGATAGAAGATGAGGAAGACGTAAACAAGACAGGGTGAGGAGGACGAAGACTTGGAAATGGAGGGAGATAATAAAGAGAACGAGAATGACAGGGATAATGAGAAGGAGGAGGAGGATGAGGAGGAGGAGGTCACCACGTCAAGCCGCCACATTCTAGAACTGAACCCACACCCCATCTTTAACCTCAACACAGGTCAGGTCAGGTCACATGGCTTCATTACCACCTTGATTATTCATGACTTTTCAGCTGACCCGAGACGACGGTGCGTGGTGCGGGGATTAGCGAGTTGAGGAGAGGGAAGGGAGAGAAGGAGGGGGAGAGAGAAGCAGGAAGAGTGAGGGGAAAGGAAGGGCGTGTGAGGGGAGGGGAGGAAAGGCGGAGAGGGAAGGGGGAAAGAGAAGGGAAAGGAAGGGCGTGTAAGGGGTGGGGAGGGAAGGGAGAGAGAGAAGTAGCAGAGTGAGGGGAAAGGAAGGGCGTGTAAGGGGAGGGAAGGGAAGGAAGGTGTAGATGAGGGGTAAATAATAAGTAGCAGAAATAAGTTGAAACCAATTAATCAGCAGTATTTTGTAGCGTCACATCAAGAAGAAAAATACGAGGACTCCCAAGGACTCCCTCACCTAATGTGCAGACCTCAGCCGCGCTTCAAGTATGTGCAGCAAGAGCATGACCCCAGACACCTGTGTTCCTCTGATGCAGGTTAAGAAAGACAAGACACTCTCCACTATCACGTGACCTGCTCTCTTCCTTCATTCTTTCTTTTCCTCCAACATGACGTCCAAGTTTTCTCTTTCTTTCTCCTCTGAGCACTCAAGTGTATGCTTTTAGTCTGTTTTGTTTTATTTTTTTAACGTATTCACTATTTCGGCGTGTGAAAAATAATGAAAGAAGTGAAGGAACACCACTCTACCATCCTGAGGCGAAATGTATCCAGGCAGGAGTGTGCGGGGAAGCCACCAGGGACCCCAGCTCACCTCAAGGTTTGTGTTGGTTTATGAGGCACAGAGGACACGCCTGGCAGAATCCACAGAAAACAAAATTCAAAGGTCGCCTGGGAGACATGCAAGCAAAAAATGTCCATGGCGTTTGAAGGTAAAATTTAAGTTATATTACATTTCTGGCAGTCTGAGTGAAGATTTTACGTGGTTTAAGGGAATGAAAGGATTATTTTTACATGTCAACGAGTCATGAGAGAAAAAAATCCCCCTCAATATCCCGCTATCCCACTCTCCAACACACAATAATAAAAAAATCCAAAACGATAATAAGTTAAGGTTTAAAATTTGCGCAAATATAAACCTACATAGAACATTAACGAAAAACAAAAAGCCGCACATGTCCTTACTTGATCCGGATGCAACAAAAGACACGTGGATGACGAAAGGAACAGCTACATAACGTCACCGTCACATTCATTACTGATGGCAACATTTTTCCCACCAAACTCCATCCGGAAATATGGCTGGCAGGAAAGTGAACACGGATAAGGTTGGAAGGCTTCAAGTTTCGCTTCAAAATGTCCAACAGAAATTAAATAAAGGCACGGGAAGCAAGCAATTAACTTCACTAATGCACAGGGAAACCAAAATAACCTGACTTGGGAGAGGTGAGTGAGAGAGGTGGCGACATTTAATTAGTCTGGCCCGGCACGGCAGAAATGTGGCAGAGAGAGAGAGAGAGAGAGAGAGAGAGAGAGAGAGAGAGAGAGAGAGAGAGAGAATACGGATGTTCCTCTTCTGGCCTTTTCATTCTTTTTCTTTTCAGTACCTTACTCTTCCTTCCATCTCATTCCTCGTCTTTATTGTACCTTCTCATCGCCGCCGCCGTCGTTGTCCTCCTCCTCCTCCTCCTCCTCCTCCTCCTTAACTTCCGCCTCGCCCCTCATCTCCTCACACAACCTCATCTCCTCACACAATGAAGTTAATTTCGGAATATTTTTTTTTACATACATCGCACATGACCCGCCACCTCTCTCTCTCTCTCTCTCTCTCTCTCTCTCTCTCTCTCTCTCTCTCTCTCTCTCTCTCTCTCTCTCTCTCTCTCTCTCTCTCTCTCTCTCTCTCATTTCCATATTTTCTCATCATTCGTTTCACATTGTCAGTTTCATTGTTTAATTTTTTTCAATCATTTACTTATCTTAAAGTAAATCGTACTTTCTTATGAGCAGCAACCTGGTAGGCCTTTTCCGATATCTTTGTGCTCTTGACTGGCCTCCACAGCGAAGAATCAGCAAAATCGGCTAACATTCTTCTAATAACTCACACAGAAGTATCAGTATGTACCTTTTTACTACATTTTACTATGTATCTCTCGTTTACTAATCGTATTTATTATTCAATCCCCGCTTATACATTACATAAACCTCCATTGATCCTACAGTTGAATTTTCATAATACATTCATTATCACGTGACCACTCCAGGCGACTCTCTCCTGGCACAGCTTCGTCAATAAACCCCAGCAAAAGACAAGCGGGTGAAGTGATAAAGCACCAGTAATGTGAAGGCGCTAGGAGCTCTTTTCCCGGCGCGCTGCTCACCTACGCTAACACAACACGAGTGACGAGGTGTGCAATCATCGCGGTGTTTACAGGAGCTGGCGAATCCATCCCTGGCAAGAACAATTACTCAAAGCCAAGGGTTCTGTTAAATCTTTCAGTCCCACGGCCTCGGTTAATTGCATACCAGACGTTATAAGAGCATTTCAACAAGATACCAGTGATGCTTTTCGTTATCAAGCAAAACAACTAAATCTTATTTTTCACTTTTACGACCAAATAAATGTCGGTAAACAATAATCAACTTTATCAATGGGTTATAAATTCAGCTGCTCATGCAAGAAAATTATATCTATTACATCACAATTATCTCTATTATGACTAACTGACAGGTGATCTGATGAGGTTTTGAAGCTGTCACGAGTACCGAATCAGTTAATCTCACAATCCCACCGGAAACAAGATGCCAATTATCGTTCCTCGTTCTGGTTACGGCTCTCGCTCTCCTGTTATAAGATTAGTGAGTTCCCAGACTGTTACGTGAGACGATCTTGTTTCTTGTTAACTTTGCCTTCTTACGTAACTCAGGAATGTGTGCCCCCGCGTGTGTTAAGTTGAGTGCGTTTTTTGTAATCTTATAACACAAACTAAGCATCGTGACTGACTTAACTACGGTCTTCTATGATATAAAATACGAGTCATGTATCTCTGTAAAGCACTGCGCCAAACAAATCAACGAAAAGATAAGGACGCCGTAAGCCAAGACAACACGTTACGCAACACCAAATAACTCAGCATTAATAATATCGCTTCTTCCCGTACTGTATCTCCTTCACAGACCCTCTTCTTTCTTGCCCCGCCATTAATTAAAGGAGAAAAACGGACATGGAAGGAGGAGGAGGAGGGAAGGGAAGGACACTAGAACGGGAAGGAAAAGATGATCAAAAGAGGGATGCTTGGTGGGCTTCGGAAAACATTAATAACAAAAAATCAGTCATCTGGAGAGGGGAGAAGAATGAAGTGTCGCTGCAAAAAACGCTGAGTCATGAAAGGAAGACTAAGGGAGAAACAAAATATAGATTGATTAATGAAACCATTCCTCTTTATACGGATCCAAATTTCTCTCTCTCTCTCTCTCTCTCTCTCTCTCTCTCTCTCTCTCTCTCTCTCTCTCTCTCTCTCTCTCTCTCTCTCTCTCTCTCGACACCTGGATCCACTGTTTGGTTATTTTGCCTCTTTCCAAGTAGTTATTCCCATAATGCAACAGTCTTCCGTGTCACCATACTCGGGATTAAATTCTCGGGAGTGAATTTCGACTGGAATTTACAGAGAAGCTGTTTCGGGTAACCGGATCGTAAGTAAACACACACACACACACACACATTAAGTGGACTAGCGGATAGATGGCTGAGAGAGAGAGAGAGAGAGAGAGAGAGAGAGAGAGAGAGAGAGAGAGAGAGAGAGAGAGAGAGAGGGTGGGGGTGGGGGGTTAAGACTACGGCTGTTATTGACGTGGCGTGATAACGAGGCGAATGAGAATAGAGGTGGTAGCCAAGGTTGGGCAGCTCTTGTCAAGTGCACACGTCACGAAACTAGATCATGAGAGGAGGGCAAGGCAGCAGGAAGGTCAGATCAGCTGGCGTTTAGGCAAAAAAAAAAAAAAAAAAAAAAAAAAAAAGAAAGGAGAGAGAGATGAATCAAAGAGGAGACTTGGTGTTCGAGTAAATGGAGAGAAATCACAATGAATATTTCCAATACACTCATATCTCGCTCATCATTCACTACAATCTATAATGGATGTAAAAAAAAAATGAAATATGAGAAAAATTTGCCATTCCAAACTAATTTAATGGTGTACTTTTTTTTTCGCTTTTTTCTTTAAAGTAAAACGTCCAGACTTCCACACAGCTGAACTCCAGCCACCAGAATAACACTACCATTACTTGCTCTTCTAAATAGAAGTTGGGTGTGGGACAGTAATTCCATCCCATGTACGATATTGTATGAACAGTCTGAATTGGGAAAATGATCTTTTCAGTGGTGTGTGCCGAGGGACCGGAACAATGCAGTGAAGGGCGCAGATTTGTTAGCCGAGAGAAGTGATGTAACTGGCGCTGAGGGTGAGGCAAGACCGCCTCTGCGTGGTGCGTTAAGAACAGGCTCACGATGTTGAAATTTAATTGACCAACTAACAAGGAGAGGGTTTTCCCTGCACATAAAGGGTTGGCTGTACGTGAGTGGGATGCACGATGCCGGGGTTGGGGGAACTCATGTTACATCGGAAAATATCAAGAATGTGACGTGGGTGTGATGTGGGAGTGAGATGGAGTAGGAGGTGGGGTGGGAGATACAGTAAGAGATGGTGTGTGGAACGAAGAGATAAAGGAGGTGATCAGCGAGGAGCGAGTGGCGTGTGTTGGTTGGACTGGCTTGGGCACGTATTCTCAACCCCTTGGGCTTCACCAGAGTACCACAATCATTGCTTATTCATCAGTCCAACGTCTGGTTCTGAGAATAAACAATGCTCGTGTCTGGGCAGGTATTGCTCTTCCTGCCGGAGGCGCGATCACCGGCCGAACAATACATCTCCTTTACACTTCAATTACGACTGCTCACACAGAAAATATAAATGATTAATCCAGGAATTTTTGTTAAACTAAAATCATGAAAACGCTCTTGAAAACCCAAATACGAGTAACTTCCACAAGAGACTATTAAAAATGATAGAGATAAGCCGTTTGCGATTACCGTCCTAAGTGACAAAGAAAAAACTGCGAGAAACGTGACTTGATATTAATATGAGGGTAAATACCAAGGCAGAGTTCAGATCAAGTCCATTAATCTGGGAACTGAAAAACACGAGATCATAAGTGAGGAGGCAGGACAGAATACTTATGTGATAAGTCTTGACCGCCACACTGAGAGATACATCTGTGCTATACTGAAGACCAAACTCAACCATTGCGCGCACGTGAGAGGTGTGTGTAGGCGTGAGAGGGATGATGGAGGGCTGCCCGGACTACCATTACTGACGTCACAAGCAATAATTTCAATCAGCATGCGTGGGCCCTCCTGTCACTCGCTCTGCTGCGTCACTGAGACCCGCGGGAAATCTGCATATGCCCGAGCAACGCAGAATGTTCCTATCACGTGACATTGGAATATTAACCTGATTTCCAAAACGGTGATGATATTATTGTTGATGCCATACCTGTTATCATTATTATTAGTAAGTAGTAGTGGTGGTAGTAGTAGTAGTAGTAGTAGTAGTAGTAGTAGCATAGTCAACATAATACTACTACTAATACTACTACAACTATTTCTATTACTACTACTACTACTACAACTAATATAATTTCATACAAAGTGCACAAACTTCCACCCTTCTAGGCTCCCAGCTCCTCACATAAGTGCCTCACAATTACACGATACAAAAATGCAAATAATTAGCATTAATTTCGTTACATCTTTTACATAATTACCTCTCTCTCTCTCTCTCTCTCTCTCTCTCTCTCTCTCTCTCTCTCTCTCTCTCTCTCTCTCTCTCTCTCTCTCTCTCTCTCATTAAGCACGTATCCTAAGCCAGCAAATACATCGCATCCATTGACCAATACGGACAGTAACAAAACACTGACGTTAATTATGCCCCTCATTAATTTTGTTGTGTAAATTGAGAGAGAGAGAGAGAGAGAGAGAGAGAGAGAGAGAGAGAGAGAGAGAGAGAGAGAGAGAGAGAGAGAGAGAGAGAGAGAGAGAGAGAGAATATTATTCGCATGCACGTAAAATAACCATGGAAAAAGAAGAAAAGAAAAAGAAAAAGAAGAAGAAGAAGAAGGGAAAACAACAGCAGCCGCAGCAACGAGGGAGAGAGAGAAAGGAAGGGGAATAGCATGAAGAGGAGGAGGAGGAGGAGATAATCACGAACCAAGGAGAAAAGAAAAAAGAACACAATAAAAGAAGAACAAGGCGGAGGAGGAAGAGGAGGAAGAAGAAAAAGACAATGAAGAAAGGGAAAACAAAAGAAAGCAGAAAAGATATATAAGGAGGTAATGAAAAAATAAAAGTGATATGTAAAGGAAAAAATGGAGAACAAATCCGTGTGTGTGTGTGTGTGTGTGTGTGTGTGTGTGTGTGTGTGTGTGTGTGTGTGTGTGTGTGTGTGTGTGTGTGTGTGTGTGTGTGTGTGTGTGTGTGTGTGTGTGTGTGTGTGTGAGGAAGGCGAAACAAAAGGTGAGGAAAAAGGGACAGAAAAGACAGCTGTTGTGCAATTTGTCAGCACGTTGTGGTAAACAAATCATTATGCAATACTGAACCGTGGACAAGAAGGAGGAGGAGGAGGAGGAGGAGGAGGAAAGAAAAAGGACAAGGAGAAAACACATAGATGGCGGAAAATAAAAAGGAAGGGTAAAAGAAAAGCAATAACGAGAGAGAGAGAGAGAGAGAGAGAGAGAGAGAGAGAGAGAGAGAGAGAGAGAGAGAGAGAGAGAGAGAGAGAGAGAGAGAGAGAGAGAGAGAGAGAGATGAATGAAAATACATGATAAGTGTGATGAAAAATCGGGCGGAGGAAGAAGAGAAGATAGGATGAGGAAGAGGAGGAGGATAAGGCAAACGAGGAGGAAATGTGTCAAGGCGCTAAGAAATTAAATGTGGAAGGAGAATTAGAGAAGTAGGAATGAGTGATAGAGGAGGAAGTGGTGGTGGTGGTGGTGGTGGTGGAAACTGAGGTGTGATTATAGCAGGGGGGAGAGAGAGAGAGAGAGAGAGAGAGAGAGAGAGAGAGAGAGAGAGAGAGAGAGAGAGAGAGAGAGAGAGAATGGTCACAATGATACGTCTCTCTCTCTCTCTCTCTCTCTCTCTCTCTCTCTCTCTCTCTCTCTCTCTCTCTCTCTCTCTCTCTCTCTCTCTCTCTCTCTCTCTCTCTCTCTCTCTCTCTCTTCCATTCCCCCTCCTGTCTTCTCTCCACTCCTCCTCCTGCTGTTGTTTTTTTTTACTTCAGTCATCCCGTCCACACATTTCTTTTCTCTCTCTCTTCCCACTCCTCCTGTCTTTTCATTTCAATCATCCCCTCCACATCATTTTTTCCTTCCTCCCTCCCCACCTAACTCTTTCCTTCCTTTTATTCTCTCTCCATCTCCTTGAACTTTAAAAATTCCAGCGCGTGGCCATAAATACATACATACATACATACATACATACATACACACATACACACACACAGAAAAAAAAAGGCCCAAGGAGTGTGAAGGGAAGTAAGTGTAAAGAAAGAGGGGGGATGATAAAAGTAGGATGGACGAAAAGGAAGAGAGGGAGACGAGGATAAAAAGATATAAGGAAGAAGTAAGAGGAGAGGGGAAGCATAAATGAAAGGGAACAGTGGATGACTAAGATGGGGAAAGTAAAATGGAAGGGGAGGAGGAGGAGGAGGAGGAGGAGGAGGAGGAGGAGGAGGAGGAGGAGGAGGAGAAAAGAAGAGGGAAAAGGGAAAACACAGGAGAACGAGAAATTATTAACAGTGATGTAAAAAAGACAGGAAAAAGAGATAACGGAAAAGAAAGAAAAGAAAAGAAAGGAAGAATGAAGAACAAGGAAGAAGAAGAAGAACAAGAACAAGAAAAAAGAGCAAGAAAAGAACAAGCAAGAAGAATAAGAAAAAAAAAAAAACGAAGAAAGAAAAAAAAAGGAAAGGAAAAAGTTAGGAAATAAAATAAGAAAATAATGCATCTACATATGCAGATGAAGAGAAGGGAAGAAAAACGAAATATAAAGTACCAGTTACGAAAAAAAAAAAATGAAACAGTGAATAAGACAGGGAAACAAAAAAAAAAAACGAAACGGGAAATAAGACAGGGAAATAGAAAAAAAACAGAAAACGAGACGAGGAGGATGAAAGACAGAGATAGCAAGGGAAGAGAGGAAAGTGACAGGAAAACTAAGGAGGACAGAAACGAGAGAGAAAAGAGGACGTAAGAGGAAGAAGAACATGGTGGAAGACAGCAGAATGGAGGAGAGAGAGAGAGAGAGAGAGAGAGAGAGAGAGAGAGAGAGAGAGAGAGAGAGAGAGAGAGAGAGAGAGAGAGAGAGAGAGAGAAAGGAGGCGTAAGAAGCACACGGGATACAAGTGACTTTTCTTCCTAAGTGTGTCGTAGCCTCGCAACAAACTTTAATGATGGTGTTAAGAGCTGTGTGGGAGAGAGGAGAGAGAGAGGGAGAGGGAGAGGCAGGCAGGTGGGCAGGTAGGCAGAGGGAGGTAAGCAGGTAAGCAGGTAGGGAGGGACTGTCAGCAGGTGGACTAGGGTCTGCAAACTACGGCACTCGCTATCACCACCACTACCACCACCACCACCACCATTACCACCAGGTGCAACACGTGACTGTTCTCATCCACCACACCACCACCACCACCACCACCACCACCACCACTACAGTCACAGTTCTCAGTCCCTCATGAAAATAATTGTATATTTTCACCACCGCCACCTCCACCACAACCACCACCGACTCCTCCTCCTCCTCCTCCTCCTCCTCCTCCTCCTCCTCCTCCTCCTCCTCCTCCTCCTCCTCCTCCTCCTCCTCCTCTTCTTCTTCTTCCTTCCCCTCCTCCTTCTCCTCCTCCTCCTCCTCACACACGAAACACTGAATAAATTTATATTCAAAGACAAAACTAAACATGTGTAGCTCACACACACACACACACACACACACACACACACACACACACACAGACGGAGCGAGAGAGAGAGAGAGAGAGAGAGAGAGAGAGAGAGAGAGAGAGAGAGAGAGAGAGAGAGAGAGAGAGAAAGCAAGGAAAGCATCAGTTGTGTTCCACTTGTTCCTTCCCGGGGCGCGGCAAGGCGGCTGCTGCGGGGCCTCTGGGATCACTCCGCTCTGGTAAACTCTTCTCCAAAACTTTGAGACGAGCAAACCCACCCCCGGAGACACAAAGTCAGTCAGTCACTCTCTCTCTCTCTCTCTCTCTCTCTCTCTCTCTCTCTCTCTCTCTCTCTCTCTCTCTCTCTCTCCCCAATACTAAAAGCACACTGTTCTAAAACCAGGAGACTTTTTGATGCTTGCATATGAGAGAGAGAGAGAGAGAGAGAGAGAGAGAGAGAGAGAGAGAGAGAGAGAGAGAGAGAGAGAGAGAGAGAGAGAGAGAGAGAGAGAGAGAGAGAGAGAGGCAGGGGGAGAACAGATCAAGCTCATATCTGCATTGCTTTCCACCATCGTGAACTATTTGCAAGACTACGGCTCAAAAATGTTTAAAAATATAAGCAATTATACAAAAGCCTTAAGGTTATCGAACAAAAACCGTCTGAATGAACGAATAAGCAACGTGATACTGTAGATAATGAAAGACAACCAACACACCTTCCTACACTCCTCTCGTAGGCCTAGTAAGCTTCAATGAAACATTCCCACCATTAGCTACACGCACAGCCTCCACAGTCCACCAGCTGCTCGACCTTCACTTCCGCTACATTCACTCCTGCACCGCCATCCCTAAGACTGGCTGCATTTAAAGCCACAAGATAAAACATTGCCAACTTACAGAGACAAACATTAGCAGCATTAGGAGGAAGAGTTGGGTGAGAGAGAGAGAGAGAGAGAGAGAGAGAGAGAGAGAGAGAGAGAGAGAGAGAGAGAGAGATTAGTTCATTCTCATACAATTATCCTCTAAATGTTAACTATTATTTCTGCTCTCTCTCTCTCTCTCTCTCTCTCTCTCTCTCTCTCTCTCTCTCTCTCTCTCTCACTCTCTCCTCTCTCGATTCCACTTTTCTCATCCATCTCGACATCTCGCATTCTTTCAATCTTTTCTTTCTTTGTTACTTTTTTTCTTCTTCCCGTCCCTCCTCCTCCGCCCTCCTGCTTTCCTCCTCCTTCCATGGCCATCCCCCATCAAAGAAACACATTCCTCTTTTCTCCTCCTCCTCCTCCTCCTCCTCCTCCCTCTCTCCACCCACCTCCCTCCACTGCGCCAAGTAAGAACAGCTAAAAGGTACACACTTTTTTTTTTTCTTTGTTTCTCCGTCCTTGCATTTCTCTCTCTCTCCTCTCTCTACTCTCTCTCTCTCTCTCTCTCTCTCTCTCTCTCTCTCTCTTCTCTCTCTCTCCTCTCTCTCTCTCTCTCTCTCCTCTCTCTCTCTCTCTCTCGTAATTAAATCAGGCCCCGCATCACAGCATATTTTCGACCAGCTGAATGAACACGCTTGCCTCGGGACACGCCAACTGCTGAGCCCCGGGAATGCCTGAATGGCTTGCAGAGAGAGAGAGAGAGAGAGAGAGAGAGAGAGAGAGAGAGAGAGAGAGAGAGAGAACCTTCAAGTACACATAATTTGACTTTTGCTCAATGAAACCGGCTATGACAGTAAAAAGCGTCATATTTCCATCTGGACGACATAACAAATTCCGTTAAGAGAGGAGTACCATGTAAAAGAAAGTAACTGTCATTAGAGGCAACAAGTATTAGAAGGAAATAATAAGAGTTAAGTAAAAGAAAGGAACTGGTGTCATTTGAGCTAACAGGTGTCGCGAGAGGGAAGGCAGAGCTGTCAGAGAGGGAGGAAGAGGGAGGCAGCGAGTATCGTGGAGGAGATGGAAGAAGCAAGTGTCATCAGGAGGAACCAACGAGTGAAGAATCCCATCATCTGCGTGGAATTTTAACCCTTCCACTGCTATTTGACATACGTTTCTTTAATTATTATGAACATTGAGGCCATTTATTTTTTCTAGTCCTACAAATACTTTCAAACATTTACACTGGGTAGAAGTTGGGTAGTTTATTCTTTCTTTAATTTCTTCTCTTAGAAATATTACATACATTGCTCTTAGTCCTGTGAATTATTGCATATGTCAGTGAAAGGGTTAAAAGCAAATAGTGATATACATCAAACTTAAATTACAAATACAGGAAATCGAGAGAAAGTCCAGATTATTAAATAACACTGAAAATAGCAACTGGAAGCTGAAAATTTAAAGAGAGACAAATTTAAATGACTTTGAAATACCACCAAGGCCATCCACCTTCGTCTTTCCCCCTGCACAGCCCCTCGCGTCTCCCGCCCGCCCACACTCCACGTCCCGCCCTCTCCCTTCTCACTTCTCCCGCATCGCCTCTTACAACCCTCCCTGACACCCATTCTAGACACGAAGTTACTGCATATGCACTTCCCCTCCTCACCTCTCACTTCATCCAACACCTCTCTCTCTCTCTCTCTCTCTCTCTCTCTCTCTCTCTCTCTCTCTCTCTCTCTCTCTCTCTCTCTCTCTAGCTAGTAGTAGTAGTAGTAGTAGTAGTAGTAGTAGTAGTAACAGAAGTAGCATACGTAGTGGACCAAAATGAAAATCGGGAAGAGGAAAAAAGGAAAAAAAAATTAATTACTCACCGTAGGACAAAGGAGAGATTTTAAGCCCAATCCTTTCACCAGCTGACTCAAATCCTTCCTTCCTTCCTTCCCCCTTCCCTCTGACCCGCACCTGCTCCCGCCAACACCCAGTCCACATGCGATGTCTCTTAATAACAGATCATATTAAAAACTCCAAAAGAAATGAAAAAAAAAGTGTGAAAATACCAAAGAAAATATAAAAAAAGGTGAATAAAAAGCTTCCTCACTTTGTAGTCAAGATGTGAAGGGAATGGATGGAAGGATATGGAAAAGGGAGGGAAGGAAAGGAGGAAAGAAGGAGGAAGTGTGGGAAAGAAGGGAAAGGTGATGAAAGAATGAAGCTGGAAATACGTAGGTACTCGGAGGAGGAGGAGGAGGAGGAGGAAATATATTGATGTATATCAGATGGAGAGAACAGGGAAAGGAAAGAAGAGTGGAATGAGTAAGAGGAAAAGAACCAGGAGGAGTAGAAGCACAGAGAGAACGGGAAGGGGAAGAGAAGATAAGAATAAAGCAAGAAATAGGAGATAGAGAGATAACAAGAACTAGAGGAGGAGAAGGAGAAGAATGAGTGGTTAAGGAGGAGGAAGAAGAGAAGAAGAATGAAGGGATAGAGAAGAGGAACATGAGGTGGAGAAGGAAAAGGCAGAAAAAGAGGCAGTGAAAGCGAGATGAGAAGAGACGGGAGGGAGTGAAGTTACTGAGGCGAAAAGTAACAAAACTGTTGAACATTTTGGAAAAGAAAATGGAAGGTGGGAGGGGAGAGCAGGCAGGCAGGGACAAATGGAGGACAAAGACGTGAAGAAGAAATAAGAAAATGGAAAGATATTGAACCGTGAGCTGAAATAAAACATAAAAGAAACACGAAATCAAGTAAGACGAGAGGAAACGAAATAAAAGCGAGAACAGGGAAAAATGGAGCAACAATAGAACCAAAGGGAAGAGTGAAGCAGATGGTAACACGAAAATAGTGGGAAGAAAGGTGGAAAATAATAGAAAAGATGCGATGATAAGAATAGAGAATGCGAGGAATAAAGGAACGAAAAAAAAAAACAACAAAGGAAGGATAGGATGCGTAGGAAACAAAAAGTGAAAAAAGAGTGACATTAGAAGGATAAAGAAATCAGGAGAGAGAGAGAAAGAGAAAGGGGGGGAGAGAGAGAGAGAGAGAGAGAGAGAGAGAGAGAGAGAGAGAGAGAGAGAGAATGAGGGAGAGAGAGAGACGAAGCAATGAGAGAAGAACGAGAAGGACGGAGAGATGGAGATGAAAGAATATAACGAAGAAGGAAAATGCAAAAAAGAAAGGCAAGAGGAAGAGGAAAGAGCGGCCAAACAGAGGCATGTTATTCTTAACGACGCAACCGGTGACTTTTTTTCCCCATCTCAAGTTCCAACATTTTATTTTATCGGCGTTTCCGTCACTGGTCTGATTTCCTTAAAGGGCAAGAGGCTCCGGGGATAGAGAGAGAGAGAGAGAGAGAGAGAGAGAGAGAGAGAGAGAGAGAGAGAAAGAGATATTACGTCTTTCCTAGCCTTTTATCATTTAACATTTTAGTTTTTTTATGCTTTATGAATTAGGGTTAGGGTAGTTTTCATTGTTGTATATTTTAAGTACGCTTCAGCTTGATATTGAAATCCTTGACACACCCAGTTCATATATCAATGAGAATAACGATATTTGAATTCCTGTAATGGCGGCAACCCACATCGACCAGACCAGCTCAACTCACCTCCTCGCTGTGAAACACTCGTGCTGTCCACCTGCAGAGCCTCTCCCCGGGCCACTCCCGCCCCCGCCGCCTTCCGCTGTGGTGCTGAGGACTGCCACAATTGACACACACGCAAACTGCACTCACAAACGCGTACACAAAAAAAAACACAAGCAGTTCACCCGCAGCCGCCGCTACACCGCTGGAAATGGAACCTGCCTGCCAGTGAGCCTATCACAGCCCGTATCACCGTGACGTAAGAGCGAGGGTGACTGCTTAGTGTTTTCAAGTTTGCAAACCTTCATAACAAGCACACACCTGACGTACGAGTGTATTACTGGCACGAGTATGTATAAGTAAGCACGAGAAGTTTCACAAATGATTGCAGGAAGGAGATACTCACGATTAAAAGAGAAATGATGCGGAGTCTTGCGAGGGAGGATGAGCGGCGTGGCAGTGTCTGGTAACTCCCTCGTTAACACTGGCCAACCCTACCTCAGTACTACTTAATTGGCTGAATGATGATTAAGTACTTATTGCTTGATAGTAGGCGTCTCTGCAGCTCTGTTCCACTCTCACTAACTACAAGAGACGTGTAAGAGTGCATATTTCTTCCCAACTCATTCTATAAGGTTCCAATGCACAAGTTTCGAGTAAGAGTAGTGGACACGGACTAAGGTGACGTAGAAAACGAGGAAATGACGGGCAAAACCATCGAAATACCCTTGTTTACTGTTTGATGGCGCCGGGTGGCACGTCTACCCGTCCACGTAACAGCAGTGGAGAAAAGCAGCAAGAATACGTACAGTAATAATGAACTACCTTTCAAAATCTTCATCACGCCTCACAGCACCAATCCAATAAGCAGGTAGGTAAAAAGGAAGGCTGGCTTGCAATGCTTTGAACCGACACAAGCACAAGACATCTTCACGTTGGTCGTATTAATAGAAGAAAATGACGATAATGATTGATGCAAATGTAGTAAATCGTATGTGGAACTAATGGCGTTAAAAAATTCTCTCTCTCTCTCTCTCTCTCTCTCTCTCTCTCTCTCTCTCTCTCTCTCTCTCTCTCTCTCTCTGGTCACTACCTTCCTACAGGTTGAAATCAATAGACACTGTCCACTTTAGCAAATTTCCTCTTCCGCCTCCGCCTCCTCCTCCTCCTCCTCTTCGTTTATTTCTTCTTCTTCTTCTTCTTTTATATATTATTCTTTTATTTCTTCTTATTTCTTCTTTCTTTTCTTCTTCTTCCCTCCTCCTTCTTCTCCTCCTCCTCCTCCTCCTCCTCCTCCTTCTCCTCTTCCTGGTCCTTCACATTCTCCACCTCTAGTAATGAAGCTGTCAACATTTCCAGTATCTTTTTTCCTTCTTCACTTCGTCTCAGAACTTGACGCTCCCCTGACAACCACACACCCTCCTCCTCCTTCTCCTCCTCCTCCTCCTCCTCCTCCTCCTGTGGTATTCTATCTACTCATCAGTTTGTTACGTGGCATTAGTTACTTTCGAGTCGGCCTTGCAAGTACTTTTAGGGTTATTTATATAATTCTCCTCATATTCTTAACTCCTTCTCCTCCAATTCTCCTTTCTATTTTTCCTTTTCCCTTTGTGCTTCTCCTTCTTCCTCCTCTCTCCTCCTCTTTCTCCCTCTTCCACCTCCTACTTCTCATACCCTTAACTCCTTCCTCTCCAATTCTCCTTGTGTTTTTCCCTCTTCCTTTTGTGCTTCCCTTCCTCCTCCTCCTCCTCCTCCTCCTCCTCCTCTTCGTTTTCTACCTGGGACAGAAAACACATGACACAAGCACATGTTAATTTCTAAAAAAGGTAATGAAGGAAAAAAAAAATCAGATTTCAAACATAACTCGAACGTAAGAAATTCACAGTAGAAATTAGCAAGTCGATTGCACGCAAGATAAAAGCGAAACTATATGAAATGAAGATTAGATAAGTAGTAATGATGGTTATTTATATTCCGATAAGTTTCCCCTAAAAAATCAGAAAGAAAACTCAATGAAGGTGTCAACATCTTTCCATCCATTAGGAGTTTTATGTGTGTGTGAGTGTGAGTGTGTGTGTGTGTGTGTGTGTGTGTGTGTGTGTGTGTGTGTGAGTGTGTGTGTGTGTGTGTGTGTGTGTGTGTGTGTGTGTGTGTGTGTCCCCCAATGAGTGCTAATGACAGTGGATATGGTGAAAATTCCTTTATTTATCCTCCTCCTCCAACTCCTCCACCTCGTTCTTCTTCTTCTTCTTCTCCTCCTCCTCCTCCTCCTCCTCTTCCTCCTCTTCTTCCTCTTATTATCGCTGAGAATGCTATCCCTCCTGCCTCTTCTTCTTCTTCTTCTTCTTCTTCTTCTTCTTCTTCTTCTTCTTCTTCTTCCTTCTTCTCCTCCTCATCCTCCTCCTCCTCAACTTCCGTGTAATCCCTTTTTTCTGCTCTGCCTCCTTCGCATCCTCTTCCTCCTCTTCTTCTCCTACTCCTTAACACTTAATGGCGCTTCCTGGTATTTTCTCCACTACTCACCCCCTTCCTCCTCCTCCTCCTCCTCCTCCTTCTCTTCCTCCTTCTTCTTTTACACTTTCTCTTTCTCTTATTCTTTGCTCTTCCTATTTCTTCCTTCTCATGTTTGCATTTCATTAATTCTTTACCAAGATTCTTTCTAGCTTTTTCCCGTTTTTCTTTTTGCTCTCTCGTTCTTTTAATTTCCCTTATTCGCTTCTGAGAAAGAGAGAGAGAGAGAGAGAGAGAGAGAGAGAGAGAGAGAGAGAGAGAGAGAGAGAGAGAGAGAGAGAGAGAGAGAGAGAGAGAGTTATTACGATCACCGTTCCTAGAAAAAATGCATACTCCTGGTTTTCATATTTCATCATTTCATACTAATACATTTATTAAATTGTGTTTTTTTTTTATAAATTAATTCGGTTTCTAATTTATTCAACTTTTTTTTTCAGAATGCATTGCTTTGTCTCCTTGTCTTTTCTGTGTTAAAGGTTACATTAGTCTCTCTCTCTCTCTCTCTCTTCTCTCCTCTCTCTCTCTCTCTCTCTCTCCTCTCTCTCTCTCTCTCTCTCTCTCTCTCTCTCTCTCTCTCTCTCTCTCTCTCTCCTCTCTCTCTCTCTCTCGGAGGGCTACGTACGAAAGAGAGAATACCCGCGCGGCCTCAAGAGAAACCTGAAATAATTCCTGGATGAAGGCTAAATATTTGCTGCTCAAACACAAGTCGAGGATGGTGACGAGGCTGCTGGGGAGAGGGAGAGTAGAAAGTCTCTATGTATTTCCCCGTGTGTGTGTGTGTGTGTGTGTGTGTGTGTGTGTGTGTGTGTGTGTGTGTGTGTGTGTGTGTGTGTGTTTCTCTTGTTTACCTGACTGCCTGTTTTTGTGTCTATGTATATTTCCTTCTATCTGTATTTTTTCGTCTTTCTGTGTTTCTGAGTGTATGTATTCCCGTTTGTCTGGCTGTCTGGTTTTTGTCTTTCCGTGTATGTTCGTGTTTCTGTCCATGCCTCTGTCTGTCTGTCTGTCTGTCTGTCCGTCCGTGTCTCTGTTTGTTTATCTGTAATAGTGTATTTATAAGGTAACGTACGATTCAGTGTTCGTTGGTCGTGAAACAGAATGTGGCGACCTCGTTTCTCGTAGTGACTATTATTATTATTTCATCCTCCTGCTATTTCTCTATTTGCCTCCTCGCATCTCTTCTCTCATTTCACTGTTTATTTATTATTGTTGTTTTTTCTCTACTCCATAATTTGCCTGTCATGTTTTGTTTTTTTTTGTTTAAGCTGCGTTTCACTTTTATATTTACTAATCTCTCTCTCTCTCTCTCTCTCTCTCTCTCTCTCTCTCTCTCTCTCTCTCTGAAAAGGAAGAGGAACGAAAAATATACACGAGAGAAACATGTGACGATGAAGTGACCGTCAACACCAGAAGGTCTTGTTAGAAATAACGGAAACTTTTGGCCGTTTTGATAAGCCCGAGTGGAGAAAGCGAGGGGTGAATAGGAGAGAAAGGGAAGAGGAGGATGGAAGGAATGGATAGAAGAGACAAGGTAAGAGGATGGAGGAATGGAAAGTGAGAAATAAGAAAGGGAATATAGTAGAGAAGAGAGAAGAAAAAAGTAGTAGAATGAACGAATGGGAGAGAAAGAGAAGAGAAGGATGGAAGGAATGGAAAGAAGAGACAAGGTAAGAGGATGGAGGAATGGAAAGAGAGAAGAAAGAAAGAGGATGTACGAAAGAAGTGAGAAGAAAACGGAGCAGGGAGAAGGAGGGAAGGGAAGAAGTAGGAAAGGAAGATAACGGAAGGAAAAATTGGAAAAAAAAAAATTAAGGATGTATATAAAAAAATAGGTACACATTATCATTTTTTTTTTACAAAGTAACAAAAAAAAAAAAAAAGTTAAGCGTGTACTGAAACATGCCTCGTTCGAATCTTAAGTTCCATCAATAACTTTCCAATCCACACACACACACACACACACACACACACACACAAAGGCTCAGTAACAAATGGCATGTGTTATTAAATTTCCTTTCCTTTGGCAGTGCAGCAAATTTGGGTAGCGAGGAACAGCTTGTGTGGCAGCGAACGTGTGTGATGCTTGCACAAAGAGAATGGTTGACTCGCTGGGAAACTAGCTTACTAACTAACTAACTAACTCTCTCTCTCTCTCTCTCTCTCTCTCTCTCATCTCTCCTCTCTCTCTCCTCTCTCTCTCTCTCTCTCCTCTTACATGTAAATAATTTTCTTAAACATTAATTATATTTTCTGTCGAACGCACAGAGAGAGAGAGAGAGAGAGAGAGAGAGAGAGAGAGAGAGAGAGAGAGAGAGAGAGTTTGTCAATATAGCAAGGATATGAATTACTATCGAAAACGGCTTCGGATCTTTGCTTTCCAGCGGTTCCATTCAAGTCTTTTATTCTTTTTAGGTTTGGTAAGCCGGTTATCTCAGACCATCCACCTCTCTCTCTCTCTCTCTCTCTCTCTCTCTTTCTCTCTCTCTCTCTCGTGTACCAAGGCCAGAACAATCAATGGAGAGAGAGAACAATGAATAGTCACGTTATAAATCTGTCTCCAATCCAGTGTGTACTATCTATCTTCCTACTATTAAATCAAGAAGAACTCTCATCACTGTGTCTTTTACTCGCACACCTCAACCATATCAACCAACTACCCACGACCTCCAAGCTACCAGAATCACCGCCACACGTCCCCATTGAACCTCAAAGAGACAGTTTGTTCAAAGCTTCGAAACACTGACGAAGCACAGCAACCGAAGCACTAACTAGATCAATGAACAGCGCTTCTTGTCTTTCCTTACTTTTAATCTAACTAATATAATTAATTCTCTCTCTCTCTCTCTCTCTCTCTCTCTCTCTCTCTCTCTCTCTCTCTCGTTATCATGTGCATCATATTTCATTCCTGCTCTTTATCTTCCCCCTTCATTTACCTTTAGTGTTTTCTTCTCTTCCGCACTTCGCTTTTCGATAATGGAGCGATCTGAGCTTCCCTGTGTCGTCTTTGTTCATCATGTTTATCTTCTCTGTTTTTTTATTCTTTATCGTGTCTGTTCATCTTGTTAATACTTGTAAGATTAACGATCCTAGTAATGTTTTTGGGTAATTCTCCTCCTATGAGAGAGAGAGAGAGAGAGGGGGGGGGAACGGAGGTCGTAGTCGTGACGTTCCTCATTAAGCTTCGTAATTATGCGCCTGAGCTTCGGAGGGAGGGGAGAAAGAGAGGAAGGGGAAGAGGAGCATGGGGATAGAGGGAGAAAGCACTGATAGGGAGCGAGAAGGGTGCAAGAGAAAGGAGAGTGAGGGGAGGCTGGGGGCGTGGGAAGGGAGGAAAAGGTACTGGGGCAGGAGGCGTAGAGGGAGACAAGAGAGGCAGATGAGCGTCAGAGGGAGGAGGCAGTGACAGAGGGAGGGGTAGAGGTAGTAGGTGAGGGGGACAGGGAACAGTGAGGGAAGGGGGCTAGGAGAGGGTAGGGCAGCGGGTTAATGATGTGTACAAACATGCTCCTGATTCACCTGTAATGGCGTAGTAGTTTTATTCTGATGTATTTGATTTAAAATACTAGCCCTGCACTAACCATTCCTCACGTTTCTTCACTCGACGTATATAAAAAAAAAAAAAAAAGTAGAAAATATGAAATGTCTACTGCATTCATCTATTATGGCTAAGGAAATACTGGTACATCAAAATTATAGAAAGATACACGTGTGAAGTGATGTATGTTAATATGTAACACCTCGCTTATGTAAAGAATGACGATAGCTCTTTGTCTCTTTTGTCTCCAGTTTATGAACACAATATTGGTTCTAGTCTCCCCTCTGATAAGCTGGAGACTCGTGGTTGATCTAGTGGAAAGCTTAGCGCAACGTGACACAAAGACGGAAGATTACGAAGAACGAGCTAGAAGTGCGTGGAGGAAACTTATTGGTAAAGTCACGAGGGGGAAAAAAGAAGAGAGAAAAAAAGTGGTGTGATCGGTGGATACACGGCAAACAAGGCTCCTGACGAACTTTCACCTCGAATCACCAATAAAGTGCACCTAACAAAATTTGTCTTCACTGTTTCATGGACTTACTGAGTTACTGAACATATCTTCTTACCGTCAGTTTAACCCTTTCCCTACATTATGCTACAATTCTCGACACCTAAACCTACGCATGAAATCTTTTATAATCGTGTTCAATCATCCTCTCTCTCTCTCTCTCTCTCTCCCTCTCTCTCTCTCTCTCTCTCTCTCTCTCTCTCTCTCTCTCTCTCTCTCTCTCTCTCTCTCTCTAACATTGTTATAGTGTACTGATAACGAGGCACCGAGTATGCCATGATTAAAGGGAAGGAGACGCCAATAAGGTGAGGATGAGATGAACGGAATGGACGCTGTATTCAAGTCGGTAGTGCTTTAAAAGATCCGACAAGTTTATCAAAAGGGATGATAGGAAATAAATAGGTACATTATTTTCTTACGGTTTTTGTGTTCGTATGTTTTTATGAGTGAGGTCAGCAGGTCATGAGCACAAAGAACAGAGGGAGGGGTTCAAATGGCTACTAGGTTTAATCAACTTCAAATGTTTAAATCTCCACGTATAAAATAATTTCGCCAAATGAACCGTGAAACAGTAAAATGCGGCACAGTTTCGGTACGGAAAAAAATGTTTATGAGTATTATAGAATTAATAGTCCCTCTGTGTCCGCTTGCTGTTTTATATACTGTTTTTTTTTTTTTTCTCTCTCTCTCTGTTTTGGTTCTTTTTTTTTTTTTTTTTTTTTGTGTGTGTGTGTGTGTTGTGTCTGCCTGTTTATGTCCTTCTCTGTTGGTGTTCGTCACATCGCTCACTTACCTCCTCCCTCCCGAGTGTGCGCCACCACTTGAAGCACCAATCCCTTACAACTTTACCCCTCCTACTGACACCATCTTGAGGGAACCGCTACCACCACCACCACCACCACCACCTACACGACCACCACCGATATACTGTCGACATCACACACCATCGCCACTCCTCTCAACACCACCATCAACGCAAACACCATCACCACGACCAACACCACTGCTACCATAACGACCCACCTGCTTATTATAACCATCATTACGACGACTATCATCAGCACCAAACAATCACTACCAATATCATAACAGTTACTGAGACTCCTATTACAGTAAGTACTATAACAGCCACGACCTTACCGCCATCACTATCACCACCAGCAACAACAAGAGTAGCCATTACAACTCGGTGTGGCTTTCAACAGACTAAAAGTTTTCAGCTTAATCAAATGCAACACTCCCCCTTGAAATTTAACGTTGCAGTGAACGCTTATAGAAGTTGTGTTGCTGCGTGTGGTGTTGCTGCTTTAAACGCAACACCGAATATTAACGAGAGCGATAAGTTCTGTTCCCCCCGCAGAAAAAAAGGGAACACTATTTCAGCAGCACCGCATGGATAATTAACTAACAAAGGACACGATAAATTAACCACGAAATTATTATGAGATTAA
>NC_087170.1:18443994-18471494 GCF_035594125.1 Scylla paramamosain | reverse complement strand
TCCTCCTCCTCCTCCTCCTACTCCTCCTCCTCCTCCTTCATCTCACACATAATGGTGAGATACCGACAAATAGGTGTTGGTAGTGTGCCCTCAGATTTTAGCGAGTGGCAGTACAAAGGAGGAAATTCACTGAGGCAGATGCTGTGTGTGTGTGTGTGTGTGTGTGTGTGTGTGTGTGTGTGTGTGTGTGTGTGTGTGTGTGTGTGTGTGTGTGTGTGTGTGTGTGTGTGTGTGTGTGTGTGTGTGTGTGTGTGTGTGTGTGTGTGTGCAACTAGATTATTAATGGAAAATACATGCATGCCATTATCGTTATAGAAATCATATTATTTCCTTTTTATGTAGATACGAAATTTTTTTTTCTCATGGTTGCTTATTTATGTATTCACCTGAAATTAAGTGTAACAGAAAAAAACTATGTGGTAATGAAATACAACTATTGCAATATATTAAGGTGTCACAACTCACAGGAAAACTAACGAAAAAAATATGATTATAAATACATTCACACACACGCACACACACACATACAAACACAATCAGTTGCAATATTTTCCTTTTTTTTTTGTTATAATACAAACATGCGTATCAACGTAAGTAGATACATGCATACGTTCACACATACATACGTACATATATACATACGTATATTCATACATGCGGCCGTGTATGTGTGTGTGTGTGTGTGTGTGTGTGTGTGTGTGTGTGTGTGTGTGTGTGTGTGTGTGTGTGTCACTCAATGGGCACTTCATTTGGTTCACCGATGAATTAATCCTGTGTCGCATGAATGGCTGCCTTGATGAATACGTTTAGCATCAGCAATTTAGTTTCATTACTTAGATAAGTCAGCCGCCATGCTGCAGCACACCGCCACACGGCCACGCTTGATGCTGGAAACAACTGTGGGTTAATCCTTCAAGTTGAGTCATGCTCGGAATTAGTTTATTACGTGGCTGTGTCAGTGTCGAATAAACCGTTCTGCATATCAGCAGGTCGATCACAGAAATCCACACACACACACACATCACGGTATTTAGTAAACCCGAGTATTTCCCGGCAACTGAAACTCCTAAATAGTGGTAAATGAATAACACGGACTCAGTAATCAGGTTGTTATTACTGAGTAGAAAGGTAAATTTAAAATTTGATGAAGTTATTGACAGAGATAATTCATGACACATATAAATATATTTTAAGGGACTGCCACGTGTAGGCCTGCTGGGTTCTTTTTACAGTTTCCCTTATGTTCCTTTGAAATGCAGGATTTATCCAGCTTAGTTGAAACAATGTTTGTCCTGAAGCCACACAGCTCCATCACCAATCTATACAGCCTCGCAATGATAGCTGGCTGAGTTTATTTATATTATATAAAGTCCTCCATGCTCGGAAACATTTCAACATTGTTTCTTAGACTCTCAGCTTCTTTAGAAAAACGTACATCAACAAAATGCTTGAGTCTGAACATTGCAGTGGTAAGTTCAGCACACTGTTTGGAATATGCAACACACACATGTGGGTTTTGCTCACCAGACGAAGTGAGTCCAGCCAGTGAGGAGGGATCCACTCGGGTTCAAGGGGCGCATCTCATCTAACAACTTGAACGTGCTGGGTGCTGGTGAGAATTTTCTCTCGAAACACAATTGGCTTCCACGAGAAACACCAAGACTTTATATTCAGAAGCAAGGGACAAATTTCATATATCAGTGCAGTGTAAAAACAAGAAAGAGCAAGAACAACAACAGTAACACCAGTAGTAGTAGTAGTAGTAGTAGTAGTAGTAGTAGTAGTAGTAGTTGTTGTTGTTGTTGTTGTTGTTTATGTTGTTGTTGTTGATGCTGCTGCTGCTGCTGTTGCTGCTGGTGTTGTTATCGTGATAATCCTCACAGGGAAGCAGTGGTGACGACTCGCGGTGAGGGAAACACGATAGAATATAACATGAAAAAGACGCCACTGGTGACTGAAGAGTTTGACAGCCTGCCAGAAGACGGCGCGGCGTGATGAACGAGGGAGAGGAGAGGAAGAAGAGGAGGAAGTGGAGGAAGGGAAGGGAGGCTGTGGAATGCGAAGAGTGGAAGGGACAGCGGGGAGTGACGGATGGCAAACTGGAATGAAATACGAGTCTTCTTGAAACAGCCGGTAATGTTGCGTGGGAACTATAACGCTTTGTGAATGTTATGCTTCCCTCTTGTAGTAAAATCGTTGCCTTGTACTGCGTTACCGTGCTTTGAAATATACGTATCTTGAATGTTCAGTGCTTTGTAATCGCTAAAATGTTGCTGGTAGTAAACTGTTATGCTTGCAGTGTTTATGTGGCGTCCTGTGATGTTTCTATGGCGCTTTGTGATACGTGTGATGGTGTCTGGTGATGTTATGTGACGTGATGTATTCCTCATGACGTCTTGTAACCTTCCGTGACTCTCTGTAATGACCTGTAATGATTTATAATGCTTGTGACATCTTGCATTTTTTTTCTTACACCTATTAATTCTCTATGTCGCTTAGTAATATTTCGTGATGCCTTGTAATGCTTAGTGACGATCTGTAATGTTTCTGTATTTGTGTGACATCTTGTAACGCTGAATCAGAGGCCCTGTAATGGATGAGGCTCACGACCATAAAGTGTGTGTGTGTGTGTGTGTGTGTGTGAGGTCCGACTCGTTTAGTGGCGTACAAATGGTCGTGTCTGGTTCGTTTTATTGGGTGATCCATCTCATTTGATTGATGTGAGCCGTATTCATCGAGTTTCCCTCCACTCCACTTCCCTCCACTCCACTCCACTTCCCTCCACTCCATTCCCTCCATCCTCCTCTTCTCCTCCTCTTTCTGACCCAGTGATGGAAAATGACGCTTGTTATCATCATTGTTATTAGCGTTATTATTATTATTATTATTATTATTATTATTATTATTATTATTATTATTATCAGTAGTAGTAGTAGTAGTAGTAGTATTTATTCAAGTATTACGCTGTTGAGTGCTTCCTTGCTTGACTCGGTATTCACACCTCAACAGACAGACAGACAGACAGACAGACATGCAGACAGACAGACAGAGACAGAGTCGGGCACAGAACTAATATGAAGCCGTGCACAGTCTGACCCAGCTGGCTAAGGGGCGTTATTACACACACGTTATTACACTGGCTTCCTGTTATACTGCGGGGCGGTGAGCACGTGTGTGGAGAGATGCGGCATTTTGCGAAGGCCAATGAGGAACTGCTGGGAAAGTCTCGGCTAGAAGTGCATAGAGAGGCGAGGTTTTCAAGGGGAAGCTGGCTATGTTCTTGGATGACGATAAGGTTTAAGTGCTCAGAAAATGTCTATCTTAACGGCGAACTGGTCTTCTGTTCAGTCGTTATTTTGTGTTCCTGTGCTCTTAAAATTCAAAATACTCTGTTGTAGGTTATTTTGTTGTTGCGCTGTTAAGTCCTAAATGCTTTTTTTTTATGTGTTATTTTATATTCTTGTGTTTTTAAATTGTAAATGCTCTTTCGTAAGTCAGAGGTTTCTTCCCGACTCACTGTCTTCGTATCCCTGACCTATCTCGAAGCTTGGAGCAGTTGGCACTCTCGGTATAATGATAATTCCCACGAGTATCTACAAATGCCTAGGCAAGCCTGAATTTATGTCTTACAGGTGTATAAAAATCCCTGTTATTACTAAGCAGGTGTGTCATTTACCGTAATTTATCTATTCTTTGTTTGAATTACTTCTTTCGCTTTGTATTATTTCAGAATGTCTCTCTCTCTCTCTCTCTCTCTCTCTCTCTCTCTCTCTCTCTCTCTCTCTCTCTCTCTCTCTCTCTCTCTCTCTCTCTCTCTGCTGCTCGCCCCTGCATACCTTCAGGGTCTCTTCTCCTTTTTTCTCCTTCCTTCTCCCTTCCCTTCATTTCTCTTTCTCTCTCCCTCTATTCTTTGTTCTTCTCTCTCTCTGTGCTCAAGTCATTAGCTTTTGAAGCTCCTTGACATTACAGAGCAGCTAACAGGGACACACACACACACACACACACACACACACACACACACACACACACACACACACACACACACACACACACACACACACACACACACACACACACACACAAATGGACCACTTTCCCCAACCTACATTTCAGTGACTTTTCCCACCGCAACTTTCAAACTCAACAATTCCAAACTCAACTCAACTCTCTCTCTCTCTCTCTCTCTCTCTCTCTCTCTCTCTCTCTCTCTCTCTCTCTCTCTCTCTCTCTCTCTCTCTCTCTCTCTCTCTCTCTCTCTCTGTGTGTGTGTCTGACAAAAGCAATATCCACTGTCACAATGTCACAGCCGCGTTAGAAAAGTCAAATAATTATGACCGACTAATAACTACACAGAGGAAATATTGACACGACAACGCGGCTGCATAAAAGTGTCCTCCCACCTCTCTGGTTCACTGCACATGACTGATCTCCGCGTCATCACTGTTCAAATATCTGTTGTTATTTAATGGGGCGGAAGTGATGCTGATAATACCGCTTTTTAAATTTCTCTTTTGTCTCATTTTCTATAAAAAACGAGGAGGGTGGGAAAAAAAATAATAATCACATTGAGACACTAATTTGATTCTCTCTTTTCGTTTTATTTCCTGTAATAGACGAGTGAAAAAAAAAAAAAGGGGGGATGTTAATATCGAAAACACCCTTTCAGCTCCCTCTTTTGTTCCACTTCTAAAAATTAAAAGAAAATACGAATCATTATATATATTTTTTTTTTCTATTTCTCATTGTTTCTGTTGCTGTAAAGTCCAGAAAACAGAAGAGGGATATGGAGAAGAAAAAAACTGCAGGTGATATAGACAGGTGGGAACACTTTGCTGATATGTTTTAATGAGCACCAGTCTGTCAGCACTCACAAGTCAACGCCTATCAATTTCCATGAGTCAGCATCCTATCAGTTAGCATGCCAGTCAATATTACCAATCACCACCAGTAAATCACCACCAGTTCACCACCTTCCATCAGTGCCAGCAGTCAGTACCGCCAGTCACCAGTTCTCAACACTCAATAGTAGCCAGTCAGTAAGCACCGTCACTTTCAATTCATCAGTCAACACGTATCTTTCAACACAAGTTACTAGTTCTCAGTACTCGTTAACCCTTAGACTTTAATCATGTCACTCTGAGATATTTAATTTCGTTCTAGTCACCTCTACATTACAATATTGGTTAGACACAGGAGCATTCTTTAAATCACTCTTTTCTTTGCTGTAGGTGCTGGAAGGATCTTGTATTGTGCCGTTAGTGCTGTAAGTTGTTGAGTATTGCAATGAAACGGTTAATCAATTACTCAGCGACCAGTCAACACCCACCTATCAACACCAGTTACTAATTCTAACCACTCGTTAATCATTCAGCAACACCTGTCTCCACATTTCTTCCCGCAGTAATACTATTGCTGCAGTCCCTCAGAACGTCACCATTCAGTACCTTTCAAACGCAAAGCCTCAATGAATCGTTCTTGCCACAAGTGCATTAGCTTCCAGAATTTAGATTACCGCTTCACGTGTCTCGTCATATTAAATTATTAAGTCCTCGCATTCCCAGACAGGCAGGCATCTGTGTCCAGCTTATTGCAAATCTCGTCTGAATAAATGCGTAACTAATAACGATCTAGGTTTCATATACGAGAGGGAGTATCTTGAAACATATACGTATTTAAAGGAACGATGCTTTTATTAATGCTATTTATTTTACTAGACTTTGGAGAGCGTACCGATTTAAGTTCATTGGTGTAGCTGGTTAGAGAAGCGACATTGTTGGTGATATATTGGAAAGTACCGGAATACAGAGAGAAATAATGAAGTATATGACAAAGAAATTATTGGAGATTTTTCTGTCTAAGATTAGCGTCTAAAAATGTGATGAAAATGTATCTATATACCTGTGTGTGTGTGTGTGTGTGTGTGTGTAAAGTGAAGTCAAAGGATGAAAGTAAGCAAAGAAGAAGAAAAGAGTGAACAAAGAAGAAACAGAAAGGAAAGGAAAGAAGTAAGAAGGGGAAAAGCGGAAGAGGAAAGGAGGAATGGTAAAAGGGAGGGTGAGAAGTAGGGAATAAGGGAAGAAAAGAAGAAAGGAGGGAGGGAGGGAGGGAGGGAGGAAGGGAAGGAATCCTTTCCATTACCTGATGTAAACAAAATTGCAAAAGTTTCATCTTATCTTTCCTCTCAGGTACAAAAAAACACTGACATTTTCGCCCTTAATGAAGATGAAGGACTTGCTTCCGCTTCCTTTTCAATATGCATTTTTAGAAGTCGTGCAGGAACTTTGCTTAATAGACTTACCTGCTTTTTCGAAAACAAAGCACCAGGAAAACACTTTACCTTCCACTGCTGATGGTCAACATTAAATTATCATCTCAAAATTACACCTTTCAATTATTCCTTTATAAACACTCAACTAAGCATCAGTCTTAGAAACGATTAATCTCTTCCCTTAACCATTTGACTGCTACCTGATACACTTTCCCTAATTACCAATCACTCGGAGACATCTTTACTTGTTCTACAGCCACATCCAATCCTTCAACTGGGAAGAAATTGCATTATTCTCCATCGCTAACTTTCTTGTAGATACTTATAAAGACTTCACCCATTGCTTCTGGGGCTGTTTATTGTTTAGCGTCGCAGTGAAAGGATTCAGCTCGTTTTAAGAGTTTACATAATTGTGATTTCTTTACACTAATAATTTTACTATAACGTCAAAAAAAAAAAAATACTTCAAGAAGCTTAATTCCGTCAAACTTATCAATGACCTTGCAAATAATGAACCTCTTCTCGTAATATAATTTGATCATTTTATTTTCGCGTAGATTCCTTCCATTTCTAAGAGATTCCTGTTTCACAATCGTTCATTATTGTGAGAGGAGGCAGGGAGGAGATGAGCAGGTGTGTTCAAGGTAATAGGTTCAAGGTCTTGAGCGTCAAACTGCTGCATGTACACCTCGCTCCACTCAGGCCACGACGCTCCACACTCACCGTGGCAGAAATGACTGGAAGATATTATATTCTCTAGATTTTAAGTCTCTCTCTCTCTCTCTCTCTCTCTCTCTCTCTCTCTCTCTCTCTCTCTCTCTCTAGATACGACGGTGAAAACTAATTAACGTGTCACTCACCGTAAATATGTCGTGAATTCAAGACTGTCTGCCTCACTTGCAAGGTTACCATTACTCCCACCCCTTCCTCTTCCGCTCGTATCTCCTCTCTCCTCTTTTACATTATTCATCTCTTTCCTATGCATCTATTTTTCCCCTCTCCCTCCTCCTCTTAGGTCTTATTTCTTCTCTTTCATATCCTCTCTTTTTCTTTCTTATGGCTTCTCTTCTTCATTTCTCACTATCTCTCTCTTTCTTCTGTCTCTTTTTCGCTTTGCTTCTCCCTCTTCCTCTCCTAACTATTTCCCTGTTCTCTTCTTTTACGTCCTTTCACTCATCTTATTTTTCTTCTCTCCTCTCTTTCGCATATTATTACTCTTTCTCGACTACATCCTCTTCTTTCCATTATTCCTTCTTTATCCTCCTCTTCTTTTCCAGTTCCCTATCATCCAGTCTTTCTCTCGCCCTTACACTACGTCTTCTGCCCTGTTTTATCTACTGTTCATTCCATTTCCTCGTTTCTTTCTTTCGTTTATTTCTCCCCTTCTTCACCTCCCTTGTTTTCTGCCCTTTTCTCCGTATTTATCAGTTTCCTTCATTCAGATCCCTTCTCCTTTTTCTCTCTTCCTTCCCCTCTACTCTCGCCTACTCAATTCCTCTCTCCTCTTCCTTCTCCTCTTTATTCCGTCCTTATCTCACGTTCAGTCTCGTTTGCTTTTCTTACACAAGCACTTTCAGATCTGCAATACCATCTCTTACGTAATAGTTTTTCCTTTTTACTGTCTTTGAATATTCTCTCTCTCTCTCTCCCTCTCTCTCTCTCTCTACACAGGAAACTTCAAAGCTCCGTCCATGTTCTTCAAAGTTAGTTCAAAGTTAGTATTTACTTTCTCTGTTTGACTTGATGAATGCAGTGCTGTCTGTTGTGGAGAGAGAGAGAGAGAGAGAGAGAGAGAGAGAGAGAGAGAGAGAGAGAGAGAGAGAGAGAGAGAGAGAGAGAGAGAGAGAGAGAGAGAGAGAGAGAGAATACGTGACAGGTTAGGAAGAAAGAGATGCTGGATAATAATGGAAAAATTAGGATAAGAGGTAACAATGTTCTTTTCCTGTGTGTGGATTCCTGTCCCCTACACACACACACACACACACACACACACACACACACACACACACACACGCACACACACACCTAGTATCCCCTTCCTGTCTTCCCCATCTTCGTTTGCCATGAGAGCCGCAGTGGAGGAAGGTGGAGGATGTGTCACGCTACAAGAGGGTTATCGTGTTGTCTCCTGCTCCTCTGCCACAGCGCGGGAAGGGGAGTAGTGGAGGGAAGAAGGAAGGTGAACTTATGGCGTTCTGCTGATGGCCTTCCAACACGAGGCGGGAGGCGCAGAGGCAGTGACTGACATACACATCTATATATGCCTTCAGAAACCCTCTCTCTCTCTCTCTTTCTTTCTCTAACAACACTATTTTAAAAGAGATTATTAGTCAGATTCTTAAGAGTGTTTCTCTGACTAACAGTGTGGAAATCTTGTTAATCTGTCACTAGAACCGTAAAATGACCCTTAAAAACCCGTGCCACTTCAACTAGACCCTTTTGAAAGTGGTGGAAGATAAGACGGTGGTGATGGTGGTGAGAAGAGAACGTGTGTGTGTGTGTGTGTGTGTGTGTGTGTGTAGGAGGAGGAGGTGAGAGGTGATAATGGTGACGATTGACGAAAGTGACAAGAGTGAGAGGAGAGAAATCAGCAACAAGAACACCGCGACAAGTGACAGGAATGAAATGAGGAGAGAGAGAGAGAGAGAGGTATTGGCGACGCGTGACGAGACTGACGGGAATGAGAAAAGAGAAATCAGTAACGAGAAAGAGAAATGATAATGGTGACAAGTGAAAAGTTAAAGGTTGAGAGGAGAGACGGACACTGACAAAAACAGCAATAAGTGAGAAACTAGAGAGAGAGAGAGAGAGAGAGAGAGAGAGAGAGAGAGAGAGAGAGAGAGAGAGAGAGAGAGAGAGAGAGAGAGAGAGAGAGAGAGAGAGAATAAAATGGTGGGAAAAATAAGAAGTGATAATACTGATAAAAGTATAGCATGGCCAAAGTTTTAAGAAATGACACTTTTAAAGCGAGGCAAGTAACAAAATCCTTATCGCTGACCCAGAAAAAGGCGAGGAACAAGCGAGGAAAAAAATATACGGAAAGAAAATACAAAACAAAAGGCGTTGTAAAAAGCAAAAACAAACATGAATATCACAACTGCATGAAAATTTAATATGAAAAATGGAACACAAACTAATAATAATAATAGTAGTAATAGTAGTAGTAGTAATAATAATTTCACAATAATCCACACTAGTGTTACGTAACATACAACACAAACACACAAACAAACAAGCAAACAAACACCAAATATATACGTTCTCACTACACCCGCTAACATAAACCTAAATCAAATAAGCGTGAGAGGGGTAGAGAATAGGGAAGAACGAGAAAGTGGAGCGAAGGGACGAAGAGAGGAGCGGGGAGAGGAGAGACACGGACCTTGGCTTCTCTTGTCCCCTTATCCTCACGGCCATCCATCCCTCCAGCGGCCAAACTCGCCACTCGAAATTGGAGGCGAAATTCGTGCTATTTCACCCGCGATGAATGGAAATTGATGAGGCTGATGATGTGTTCTATAGAGGAGGGAGGAACGCTGGTGAAGGACGGAAGCTTGGCAAAGAATAAGTGGGAGGCGGAAAAGGAGGATTGCGAAAGTAAAAAAAAAAAAAGCGATAAAAGGTGAAGGAACGAGATGGGATGAAAAGAGATGGTAACAGAGAGAGAGAGAGAGAGAGAGAGAGAGAGAGAGAGAGAGAGAGAGAGAGAGAGAGAGAGAGAGAGAGAGACTACCTAGGACATGAAACTTTCGCATGCACGTCTTCATATTTTCCGCGAGTCGTAAAAAGCTCTTAAAAGGAAGAAGGGAGGAGGGAGCTCGACAGACCCTCTTTGGAAAGGTTCCCTCGCCCCCACCCTTGCCTCCCTTAACCGCAGTTTACGACCACAAGCAACACGGCAGCCTATTCTATAAATCCATGTGTCAGAAGCAAGTCGGTTTCAAGCAGTGAACGCGACTCATACCTGCCTGGAGTTTTACATCACTTAGTAAACGAGAGATTTATTTGTGTTTGTTTTCCTTCATTCCTCTCGCAGCTTGAACCTTCACGCCGCGAGTTACAAAAAAATATACGAATAAAAACCACCAAAGTCAAAGGAAGTAAACTGGAGCACCACCTTTCTTTATTTCCCTGTAACATTTTGCTGGAGTGTTACCGAAAGAACAGAGGGAATGTATTTCGGATTTTTGTTGTCGTTGTGCTTTCGTGTAACCAAAAAACAGACTGATAGCGAAAAAGGGAATTTAAAAACAACCGGAAAAGCTGAAGGGCTAGCGAGTTGACAACCTAGATCAATTTACGGCGTGCTGTGGATGGCGTGTCTCTGACTGAAGTGTGTGTGAGTGGCGTGTGTGTCTGGGTTGCGTGTGACTCTGGGTGGCGTGTGTCTGAGTGGCGTGTGTCTGAGTAGGCGTGTGTGTCTGACTGGCGTGTGTGTGTGTCTGAGTGGCATGTGTTTGAGTGGCGTGTGTCTGAGTGACGTGTGTCTCCGGGTAGTGTGTGTTATAGGAACATAAGGACACCTGCAAGAAGCCAGCAGGCCTATACGTGACAGTCCCAGTATAAAAAACAGCTTCTTATATTCACATATCATCCCTATATAGAATATAACCTAAGCTCTTTACTGACTTGGCACTAGGAACATAAAATTTCAAAGTCTGTTTCTAGGAAGGACATGAGGAAGGGTGTATTTCTGAAGCAATATCAACCTATCTTTTTTCGTCTAACTTACACCACACGTTCTGCGACACGCGCGGTGCAGCTGTGGACAGATCTAGGTAGACTTGCCCTTCCATTTCCTGCATCGCGTTGCTTGCCATGCTTCCAGCCACACATGTATTGCCAATTCAATTTTCTTCAGAGGCGCCGCAAATTCAAGAGAGAACATCACTGCAATTCACGTTTACCTGCTGTTATCTCACGGACGGTTTTGCGAGGTGACGATGGGCTAGGAGAGGGCGGCAGAGGAAAGACTGGGATGGACAGGTGTGAAATGTTGGACGTGGAGGGATGGGGAAGGAAAAGACGAGGAGTGAACACGGAGAAGAAAAAGAGAGGGAATGTTTAAGGGGACGGAAGGAGGAATGGTAAGGAAAAAAATGGTAAATGGAGAGATGAAGGGAAAGAAAGAGTTTGGAGTTGACGGAGAGGGGAAGAGAAAGGGAAGGTATGGGTGAGCGTGGAAAGAAAGGGAAAGACTAGGGTGGTGGGAGAAAGGAAAGTAAGGATTTGGATACAGCGGAAAGAGAGAACAGAACCCAATATTATGCCGTAAAGTGACATCAACTGGCAGGCTCGTTCATGATGTTAATGGAAGGTAACAGAAGGGGAAACACACAGATTTTTTTCCTGGATCATGGCCACGCCGGAACAGAAGACACGTGTGGCCATGATAACCTACTTTTGCTAGATAATCATTGCATCTCCAAGTACAATATAATACACCTTCGCAACATACATAAATGCAATATTTCTGCCACTCTTCCTCCTCCCTCTGCTGGGACGTGTTCGCTTGCCAACAAAACTCTGCGCTGTCAGTTTCCTCATGTTTTGGGTAATCCTCTTATGCTAGAAGATAAGACTCTCCCGCCGGCGGATCTGTGCTCGCCTCGTAGCGGCACGTTCCCTTCGCCGGCAGCCTACACGAGCAGCGGGCCTCGGTCTATCAAAAAGGACAGCCAGGAAAAGACCACCAGAAACTCGAAAACTGACCGTCTTCACTTCACATTACACACGATTTTCTGTTCTCTGTGCTTGAAAGGAAAATAACGGGCTCAAGTTTGGTGAAATAAGATTAATAAAGAGAAAAAAAGAGATGGAAATAAATGATCAAATAGAGTAAATCAAGAGTTTTAGAAAAAAAAAAAGTTTATGGATAGGGATGACGGATACGTTTCTTAGTAGAGAGCCGGTACTTGGGAAACACTGCATAGCTTCTCACTGCCAACACTTTCTCCAACCTTGATCTGACCCTCTTCAGTTCAGACTCTTACTTTCTCGAACCTGCTTCCCATCGTCCTATATCAACATGCATCACCTCCTCCCCCTCCTCCTCCTCCTCCTGGTCCAACGCTACATCAAGGAACTCGTCAGCGCACTACCAGCATGTCCCTTGGAGCACACAAGGCACACACTCCCGCGCCTCGGGCAGCACCGCAGCTTGTGACCTCCCTCGCTCCACTCAGTCAACACACAAGTCTGGGAATCATCCACTATTTGGACGCCGGTGCCAGCCTTTCAGCAGCAGGCAAGACCGGCAAGCTTAACAAACACGATATGCATTAAAGACGCGTCCGGAAATCACTGCTGTGTTCGTATTGCTGAATCAATAAGGAATTAGTGAGTTAAGCTTACTGATTTTATATTTTTCTTTGTCATTCTTGAAAAAAAAGAGTGTTCGTCCAATTTAAACGCAATGAAAACTGAGTAGGATTATAGATTTAATCACAATTAGTAAGGCTGAGGCTGCAGGCTGAACGGGCGGCCTTCTGGGCTGTGCCGTGAGTTCAAGACCCCGTGAGCCAGCAGCCCTGTGTGTTCAAAGCTCCTGAGCACACTTGAGGGAGCTCGATGGAATCCAGAACGAGCACTAGTTTCTCTGTAGACCGTCCCGTGTTTCACAACTGTTCCCTCTGTTCCAAAACGTATGGCGTGAACCACTCTCATTCCGCTCTTGTTGGCCACGCGCTCGGCAACACAGCAAGAAAGGAACTTAATCCTAGTTACCTGATGAAATGTGAACCTGGAGGCGTGAATGTCAGAGATGGGAATACAAACACCACCTGAGGCTAAGGGCTAAGGGCTAGCAGTACTGTCATTGCTACTACTACATCCGCAACAACAACAACAGTTCTAATACTAGTAATAACAATAATAATAATAATAATAATAATAATAATAATAATAATAATAATAATAATAATAATAATAATAATAACTGACCTCCCACAAAAGGCTCCACACACTCCCTCACAAAAACGTTCACTCAACAGCCGAGGCAGACCCAGCGAGGCGGCGATGCAGCGGAGCGTGTTGCTCCTCTATGGTCTTATGTCATCACTCGCTTCAAAGAGCGGCTTACTGAACACTTATATCAGCTAGTCTGTATCCTTTGCATTTATTTAGACCTTCCAGCTCTTCCTCTCCTCCCTGCACCTCGTAAATGTCATCAAACGTGGTGCAGTGTAGAGGAATGTGAGGGAATGAAACAACACATGATTAAATTAATACGAAAATGCAGTTTATCATATCCAATTCTTTCATCCCTTTCACGGTTAATCTTTCACTGGTAATGTCAGGAACTTTCTACCTGTTTGTTTTTCCTCCTTCCGATGGCTTTCAAAAGAGGAGGATCAAGACAAAAAATAGCCAACGTAAGTGGACGTCACACACACACACACACACACACACACACACATACGCACAGTTATGTTCACAAGAGAAAGTTTCCTTCGTTTTTATTTACTTGAAGGAATATAAATAATTTTAAGCGTTATGTTTCTCCTTTCCTTCCTTGCTTTGTTCATTTTATTCTCCTCTCTTTCCTTCGTCAGCGTAATTTGCCCATCTATCTGTTAATCTTTATATTTTCTTCTGTTTCCTTTTTTTTTTTTCCTGTTTTCTCTTGGTCTGCCAGTGTGCGTCCGTCTGCCTCGTAACTTTGAGGGCATTTGGTTAACTTTTTATCGCCCATGCTCTCAAGGGCGCCAGGGACGAGCGTCTGCCGGAAGCTTAATTTAGGCCTAAGCTTCTCTCCATCTCTACATGTAAAGTAAAGTCGAGAGAAAACATAACACTATTTTTTTCCCTTTCAACTACACTTTTTTTTCTCTCACTTTCATCTTCCATAATCTCTCTCTCTCTCTCTCTCTCTCTCTCTCTCTCTCTCTCTCTCTCTCTCTCTCTCTCTCTCTCTCTCTCCCCGCCATCGTCCTTTAAAATCCTCCTACATAAGTTTCGTCGCCCTCCTAAATACATATAAATAGATTCTGACCTCACATTGAAACCCTCGCGCATGTCTGCTGTGAGGCGGAGGCGGGATGTGGTGTGGTGTGGTGTGGTGTGGTGTAGTGTGATGTGGTGGTGGTGTGATAGTGATGTGGTAGTAGCAGTGACGTGGTGATGGCGGTGTTGTATTAGTTAGTGTGATTTTCTGGTGTTGTGATGGTGATATGATGACAGTAGTGTTGTGAGGTGGTGGCGAAGGTGGTATTGTGTTGCTGGTGTGGTGGTGTGCTGGTGTGGTGGTGTCTGTCCGGCTCTCCACTGCGACCTTCCTTCATTAGCGTAGATTCAGGTGGCGGAGGGGAGATGAGAGGCGAGGGATGGCGACCCAGGGAGGTGAGTTGTAAGGGAGATGAGTCTGCGTGCACCTGAAGTGTTACACAGCAAATGGGCGGAGAGAAGCAGGTGTGGGTCAGACTTAATTAACGCTCGGCCAGGTGAGTGTGGCTTGATGTTCAGCTAGATGGTGATGACAGGCAGTGCTGCGAGAGACTGACATGAGAGCGCCGTGTGGTCTGATGGCGCACAAAGAAACACAAAAGAGGAACAAGCAGATCTACCGTGGTACTTTATATAAAAAAAACTAATATATTAAGGTTTTTTTCTTTTTTTTTTTGGTTAAAGAGGAAGTTTTTTTTTTTTCTGTTGGAAGTGAATATTGACACTAAGGAGTGACCAAGATTGTTACTGTTGAGAGTCGACAATTAAAGACGTCAAGGTGTGGGTTTAGCTACCTTGACAGTGCAATGAATAAGTGAAAAAAAAGATTATAGATTTGTTTCTCTCCCTCTCTCTCTCTCTCTCTCTCTCTCTCTCTCTCTCTCTCTCTCACGTATCATTACTCTCCGCCAAAGTTTTCTTCACTTACGTTCCTATTTAATTTCCCTTGATTTCCTCTGACATCACAAAACATTTTCCTTCCTCTTCTCTTATAATCATATTTACGTCCCTTCACGCCGCTCTTTGCCTCCTTCCTCTTCCTCCTTCTTCCTCCAAACCTCTCTCTCTCTCCTAATTTCACTTCATAACTCCTACTAGGCTTTCCCTCCTCTTCCCTCTTCCTCTTAAGCCCTAGCCAGCCTCCTCTTCTCCTCCTCCTCCTTCTCCTCCTCCTCCTCTCCTCCTCTCCACCCGATGATAAAACTTCAATTTGGAACCATTCGCTCTGAATTCTCCTTAAGGGAAGCCTGAACAAGGTATATTAATTTCACTTCTTTTATTCATCCGGTGGTGGTGGTGGTGGTGGTGGTACATTTCATAGTTACTGAGAGGAGACAGAGAGAGAGAGAGAGAGAGAGAGAGAGAGAGAGAGAGAGAGAGAGAGAGAGAGAGAGAGAGAGAGAGAGAGAGAGACTGTTTTCTTCATCTTTGTTTTTCTCTTTCCTTCACACTCTTACGTTGCCTCTTCAGCTTCATTTTCTACCTATTTCCACCCTCGCCTCTCCCTTCATTCGCTCTCATCCTCTTCACCTTATCTCGTCTTCTGCCATCTCACCTCCCTTCTCCCTTCTCCCTTAACTTCCTCCCTTGTAAATCCGCCACTTTCCACTTCCTCCTTCTCTTCTTCCTTCTTCTCCTCTTTTTCTATTTACTTTTCCTCTTCCTCGTGTTCGTCACTGTAATAATTTGTTCCTCCTCATCTTTCTCAATCTCCCTCATATTTACTATTCTCGTTCTTATCTTTCTTCCTCCCCATCTTGTCGTGTCTTTCTGTTCTCTTCTGTTACATTCCCTTCTCTCACAACATCTAGTTTATCTACAGCAGTTGTTTACAAGAAAGGTTCGGCAATACATAGTCAATTAATGTCAAAAGTAGTAGTAGTAGTAGTAGAAGTAGTAGTAGTAGTAAGAAAAGGTACAGTATGAGAAAGACAGTAAAGATGAAAAGAGGAATGAGGAAGAGAAAGAGGAAGAGAAGAAGAAAAGAAGAAAAACAAATAGTGGCAATAGAAGGAGCTTGCGAAAATGCTAATAATGATAAATGACTTGGTAGTATGAGGGAAGAGGAATGGCTGCAGGGGTGAAGGAAGCAGAGTGAGACGAGGAAGACAAGCCCAGACAACACAACAACACAAAACAACACAAACAATGAACATGCAACACGAAAAGTTACCAACCAAACCATATGAATTATCAACAACAACAACAACAACAGCTACAACCACGACACAGGACATCCACTACTTGCAATCAGTACATCACAAACACAGATAACATGCCAATCAGTCACTGTAATTATCTCCTAAACTTGTACGATCAGCGAAACCATTAGTGGGGTCTCTCTCTCTCTCTCTCTCTCTCTCTCTCTCTCTCTCTCTCTCTCTCTCTCTCTCTCTCTCTCTCTCTCTCTCTCTCTCTCTCTCTCTCTCTCTCTACCACATAGTCACGAACATCACCACAATCACCACAACACCACCACCACCACCATTACGACTACTTTTCTTCCAGGATTAATTTTTCTTTTCTTTTTCTTTCCTTGCCCGCGAATGGCAAAATCTTGTTCTCGGAATGGAAGTGGGTGGGGCGGAAAGAAGAAAGGAGGCAGTGGAAGTAAGGGTGAAGGAGAGACAACAAGGAGGAGAGAGGAGAGGAGAGGAGAGAAGAGGGGAGAGGAGGGGTGGAGAGAAGAGGGGAGTGGAGGAGCATAGCCAGCTGTCTTCCACTTTCCGCCACCTGCTAAGGACAAGAAGAGAGGAGGAGGAGGAGGAGGAGGAGGAGGAGGAGGAGGAGGAGGAGGAGAAGGAGGAAAGTAAAAAGTAATTAAAGTAAGACTAAAAGAAATAAAAAAGAGCAAAAACTGGTTGTGTAAACAGACGAGAGGAAAAAACACGTGGGGAAACTGACAGACAAACACAACTGTACACATGGAGTGAGAGAAAGACAGACAGACAGAGAGAGAGAGAGAGAGAGAGAGAGAGAGAGAGAGAGAGAGAGAGAGAGAGAGAGAGAGAGAGAGAGAGAGAGAGAGAGAGAATGTCCCTCAATCATGGTGCCTTTTGTCTTCCGGCGCCGCCATTAACACACACACACACACAATATCTAACAAAGAAAATAACTGACAGACTGACTGACTAACACAAACAACCAATTACCTAATAAGGCCAGAGAATTATACCATTAACCAAAAAAACTTCCTGGTAACATCGCACACCATCGCAATCACCATCACCACCATCACAATCACAACCACTATTACCACCGTCATCACCATCAATGATTTCTAGTTTGGAGACATGGAGTAGTGGACAGCGGCAGGTACGTATCTACAAAACACACCTGTTATACGAATACAAAGACAAGCACATCATCACCTGGGGGAAGAAAACTGCCAGCCATATTCTTTCTTCAACTGATGATACACAATTAACCCTTTGACTACTATCGACATGAAACGGATATCTGAGGAACAACAACAACAACAGCGAACAACAAACAACTACTACTACTACTACTACTACTACTACTACTGCAAGACAGAAAAACAACGTCATTATCACAAACAAGAAGAGATACAAGGAGATATTTCTAAACGTTGTCTCCCTGCCCAACAGTTCCCAGTCCCGTGACCCAAGCAGCTTCATTATGGAGCCCACAGGAGAGTGCCATCGAAAAATTATGTTCTGTTCCCTCCCACAGTGAAAATAAACGTTATGGACAAACTCTATTTTTAACTTTGGAATGCACCCAAATATTGCACGCCTGTCAGTATTATTCGTGTGTGTGTGTGTGAGTGTGTGTGTTTATGTATTCATTTATTCATTTATTCGCTTTTTTTTTGTGAGATAGTGTGCCGTCTGTGGCCCCTTGCGATATTAACACTGGGAAATGTGGCTTAAAACAAAAAAAAAAGTGAGATTCGTAGTTCTCTCTCTCTCTCTCTCTCTCTCTCTCTCTCTCTCTCTCTCTGCGCTCAAAAAAGTAAATAGAAAACGGTCCTCTCACTGTGCTATTCTTTGCCATAGTTACCCCATTTCATAAGTCTCAGCGGCGACAAATGTGCAAAGTTTAACCAAAATTCACGAGAAAAACTACGCTGCCCTATAAGTAAGCGTTTTCTCCCTCTCCCTCTCCCTCTCTCCCTCCATACCACACGCTGAGTGATGGAAATCCAGACCGTAAACAAAGAAAACAACTTCTCATCTCAATTTGTTGGTTCAAGTGATATTTTCCAAACAAAAGAAAAATAATGAGAGAAATCCGCGACAGAAGAAGGGAGAAGGAGAGAGGGAGATGGAGGAGCGGGAGAGGTAGCAGCTGAATGGGAGGGCTAGGGAGACGAGAGGGAATAGGAAGACCAGGAAGGGAGAGTGGGGAGGGAGGAAAGCGGGAGAGGAAAGGAGAAACTGGAAGTGAGAAGGTAAGGAAATTGGCTGGATGAGATACAGTGAAAATTGGGAGGGGGGGAGGAGTGAGGGACGCAAGAGAGAGGAAATGAGGAAGGAGAAAGGAGGGAAAGGGGAGGAAAAGTAGCAGAGAGACGTGAGGCGATGAAATGTGAGGAAGAGGTAAGATAGGGAAGTAAGGAGAAGGAAGAGGTGTGGAAGAAGGAAGAAAAAAAAAGAAGGAAGAAACAGAGTAAGGGCAGTAATTCAAAATAATATGAAAGGAGGAGGAGGTAAAAGAGAATAGGAATAAGAAAAAAAGGAAAAATGAAAAAGAAAGAAAGAAAAGGAGGCAGGAAGGAAGGACTGAACAAACAAACGGACGAACGAACGAACAAACGAACGAACGATCAAACGAAGAAAAGAAGGAAATAATGATGGAGTAGAGAGAAAAGGGACACATTTAAGTGGTGGACGAGGAGGAGAAAGAGGAGGTGGAGGAGAAGAAGGAGGAGGAGGAGGAGAGAAAGATGAAAATAAGGAGGAAAATGGAGAAGATAATGATACACCGTACCTTGAAAAGACAGGTAGGTAATAATGACACGTCACGAGGGATGCAAAGGACGCCTGAGTGGAGAAGGAGAAAGGATACAATTGACCGGTATCCTTAAACATTTCCTTCTTTCTCCCTCATTACATTTAACAGGCTCTTGTGGAGGTTACTGCATTTTTCAAGGGTGTTTTCACGTTTCTAGTAATAGTTTGCCATGAATTCTGTATAAACAATGGATAAAAAAAAAGAGCATAGCTGAATACGATTGTGTGGTATTTGAAAATTTAGCCTAGTGGAAGCTACGGTATTTTTCAAGGGTGTTTTCACGTTTCTAGTAATAGTTTGCCATAAATTCCATATAATCAATGGAGAAAAGTACCGCTGAATACGTTTAACTATCTCTGCGGGCTTCAAAAATTGTGGAAATGGGAGTACAAACCGTTTAAGAACAATCTCAGACTGATGACGGGATCTCTCTCTCTCTCTCTCTCAAAGCGGTAATTCAAGGAGAGAAAAATTAAAACGTCAAAAAATATACATAAAAAAAAATACTATAAAGCCAAAAACAAAGAGACGGAACAAATTTACGAATACTCATAACAACAGATACATAAAGTTACATTTCAACTCATAAGATAACCAAAAACTTGCATCCGGAAAGATCTGAAGTCATAAGAAGGAGGAAGATGAAGAGGAAGACGACGACGACGAAAAAGAAAAAAAAAAGGCAACGCAAACAGTAAACAAGAAACATTTGATGGAATCTGCAAGCACCTGTCCGCACACGTTAAGACTCAATCCATTACTCCTTCTCCGTGACGTGGAATCCAATCTGAATATCTTGCTTTTTTTCATTCCACAAGAGCGACTAAAACTTTCCTCTCGTTTCTCGCCGCCCGACAAGACTGTTTCCGGGCCAGCGCATTATAGCGAGTGATGAGCGGTGGCTGCGTGTGTGTGTGTGTGTGTGTGTGTGTGTGTGTGTGTGTGTGTGTGTGTGTGCTTGTTATGGAGAGAGAGAGAGAGAGAGAGAGAGAGAGAGAGAGAGAGAGAGAGAGAGAGAGAGAGAGAGAGAGAGAGAATACTTCAGTAGCAAAAGGAAAATGACAGGCACTAGTAAACAAAAGCACTCTCTCTCTCTCTCTCTCTCTCTCTCTCTCTCTCTCTCTCTCTCTCTCTCTCTCTCTCTCTCTCGGAAAAAATAAAAAAAGGGAATATCACCACCTCAATATCCTCCTCCTGCTCCTCCTCCTGCTCCTCCTTCTCCTCCTCCTGCTCTCCTAAACGCATCGCTAAGACGGAACCCAAACACTTCCTTCAAAGGCTACAAAGAGGAGACGAGCGCGGGGATAAATGACACTCCAGCAGCCGATTCCCTCCGTCCACGTGGGTTGGGATGAATAATAAAACAGCTCCGGGATTCAGCATATAATCCCACCCATTATATGCTGTTATCATGGACGTGCAGGCGTGCCGGAGGGAGGACGGAGAGACGGAGAGAGAGAGAGAGAGAGAGAGAGAGAGAGAGAGAGAGAGAGAGAGAGAGAGAGAGAGAGAGAGAGAGAGAGAGAGAGAGAGAATGTGGGGGGAAGGAGGGAAGAGGAGGAGATACGGTAGGAAAGTGAGGAGTGTCGCTGATGTTTTTGTTCATGTTGCTGTGGGACCGATGAGGCAGAGGCGCTCGGAGGTCAGCCCAGGTCAGGTGAGGTCAGGTGAGGTAAGGTGAGGTCAAGGAAAATCAATGTGGTCTTGGTGCAGTTTGTTGGCAATGGTCTTCACGTGGTGGCCGCTCTACAGTAGCAGGACAAAGCGGTCAGACTGGCATGCTACCCTGCGGTCCTACACGGGTTACACCAAAACAGTCTAAGTTTGCCGGTAGACGGAGGTGTTTTCCATGCTTGTAACACCTGCTGCACATAGATAGTTGAAACACTTTGATGTTTAATGAGTCAATCGTGAGTTTCCTGTCTTTGTGCAACGAACAAGTGGAGTAATCAGCTTGCAATAGGAGGTCGTCACAGCCCCGGCGGTGTGCGGATATCAAGAGAATTTGCCCAACACCATGATTGGCTTATGCTCCATGAAATATTAAAGTCTATATTGCTATATTGAAGGGAACTAGATTACTTTTAATGGCAGTGAATAATTTACTAGACATTACCAGAGCGAGCAAGACCAGGCCAGATTTTGTGGGTGCGGGGAGGCGAGGTCATCCGTGCCGCGCGTGCAGACCTCAGGAGGCTGTGACCCATGGCAGGTGAGGTTGTTTTGCGCTGCTTGGGGTTCATTAGGGGTGGGGTGTGTGAAAAGAGGGTACAACGATCTTGGGACATCAATAACATGAAATTAAATCATTCATCATCATCACCATCAAGTTTTTAATAAAGAGGTTGTTGCTGTCACTCTTGTCTCCCCTCCTCGATTTTACATGACCGTACATATATATATACTTTTTTATTTATTAAAGTTACTATTGAATTTATAGATTTCCGGATCGTTAGATGAGCAGAAGCCAACGCACAGTGAATAATAGAGTCCTCTTTCATGTCTTTCTTTGATAACACTGTCATTTTTTTTTTTTTTTATTGCACTGCACTTTTTCCAACTGTTTCCAAGCCAGGGAGACGGAGAGAGACGAGGACCCTTCCGCACTACTACTCCTGACTACTCCCACCTCTTTACTGAGTAGCTGGAATTCACTCTCAAACATGATAACTCAGCAGTCTGGAGTTGAATTTAGTCATCGAGGACAATTATTCCTCTCTCGCTTAAGATTACAAAGAGCAAAGAATAAAATAAAGCGCCTCTGAACAGCTCAACGGAAAGGAAAAAATAATGACGTTTCATTAATAATATATATTTTTTAGGTAATCTCAAACAGTATGAATAATTACTCCCGTGTTTATGAATAGTAAAGAATTAAACAATACACGTCTCAACTACTCCACAAAAGGAAAAATAGAGATCCCTGAGTCTTAATCATCCCCATAAAATCCAAAAAATTGTTGCTGGTCTTGCACGGGGAAAAAAGAAATAAATAAATCTTCAACCGTACTGAGAATTGCTCCTGCGGTTATAAAAAAGTAAAGTACGAGTATTAACCATAGTGCGTCTCGGAAAAAAGGAAAACAGATTTTTGAAAGTTTTCCATCCCCACAAAATAGCAATAATTCTGTATTGTTTGCCGTGCACTGTGAAAAAAAACACAGTGCGCTCTCTCTCTCTCTCTCTCTCTCTCTCTCTCTCTCTCTCTCTCTCTCTCTCTCTCTCTCTCTCTCTCTCTCTCTCTTTCTTCTGCCTCGAAAATCACCCAAAATACTTGATAGTTTATTACGATTCCACAAAATAACAATAAATGTGTGTTGTTTGTCGTCCGTGCTGGAACAAAAAAGGAAGGGAGGGGTTGGAAAGAGAGAAAGAAGAGACATGACAATGCAGGAGATGAGAAGTGGAAGATGTGAATAGACGAAGAGCGTAGGAAGGGCAGGGACGAGAGATGAAGAGGCGTGGTGTGGAAAGGATGGAGAGAGAGAGAGAGAGAGAGAGAGAGAGAGAGAGAGAGAGAGAGAGAGAGAGAGAGAGAGAGAGAGAGAGAGAGAGAGAGAGAGAGAGAGAGAGAGAGAGAGAGAGAGAGAGAGAGAGAGAGAGAGAGAGATGCTTTGAAGGAAAAGACGGAAGGGAAAGAAGGAAGAGGAATTAGAATTACTATGAAGGAAAAAAAAATGTTACTTAGAAGAAAAATGGAGAAATAAAGGGAAGCGTTTTGAAGGGAAAGAGGGAGACGGAGTTGCCTGAAGGGAAAGAGGGGCAAGGAGACAACAAGTAAGAGGCAATGAAGGGAAGAAAGAAGGAACAAGGAGGGAGGGAGAAAAAAACGAGAAAGAGAAAGGAACAAGGGACGAATGGGCAGGGGGAAAGAGAGAGAGAGCGAGAGAGAGGGGAAGGGAAACCTCTATGAATATTTGAGCGAGTGTCGCCGAGGGCAGGGAGCGGCGGCCCCCGGGAGCAAGGGTTATGGAGCAGGGAAGGGGGGCGCGCAGGTGAGGAGCGACCCATCTGTCTCACGTGCCTCACCTGTAACCCTTCACCGGGATGGCCTACTCTCACCTTTACCTGTCTGTTCTTATCAATTTTCTTCCTCTGACTCCTTTTGTTTTGTCTGTCTCAATCTTCACAGGGTCTCTTTGTCTTCTTTACTTAAGCAGTGTGTTGCTTTCTTCCTTTCCTCCATTTATTGTGTATCTCATTCCGTATTATCTTTTTTTTAAGTCTTTTTTGTTACGTTAATGATACCTGGGAATTTTCTTTCTTTTTTTTTTTTTATTTGTTGCTTATAATCGGGTACTTTCATTTTCCGCGTTACTTTCAACTGCGGTTTCTATTTCTCGTGTTATCATTAATGTTATCATCCCGCCTCATTATTAACCTCTTGTCTCATTTTCCTTCATTACTGTCCTGTCTTATCCCGTCTCATTACTTCCCCGTTGTCTCATTCGTTTCATTACTGTTCTGTCTCATCCTGTCCCACTGCTCACCCGTTGTCTCGTCCTATTTCATTAGTATCCTATGATTGTCCGTCTCATTACTTCCCCGTTGTCTCATTCTGCTTCATTACTGTCCTGTCTTATCCCGTCTCATCACTTCCCCCGTTGTCTCATTCATTTCATTACTGTTCTGTCTCATCCTGTCTCGCTGCTCACCCGTTGTCTCGTCCTGTTTCATTACTGTCCTTTCATTACCCGTCTCATTACTTCCCCGTTGTCTCATTCTGCCTCATTGCTGTCCTGTCTCATTCTGCTTCATTACTGTTCTTATGTCTCATTCCATTTCATTACTCCAGCTGTCACTCGCTTACACATTGTTCATCTAATTAGTCCAGCCTCCCATCCCTCCAGCCTCAGTCCCTCCCCCCAGCGTGAGGTTGGTTCTGAATTATTCCTCTCCAACGCCACATTTTCATTACCCGCCAGTCCATTTTTCGGATTAAGTCCCCGGTGTCATTAATCCACCTGTTTGCACGGCTTACGGTCCCTGTTTACCTGTCCTCCCTCGTACTTAGCCTGATTATCCATAGCGGGCTTGTTAATACGCTCGTTGAAGTTATTGTATTACCTTGAGTGTTCCTGCCTCGTGTTTTGACTTTCTTTTCACTTTATGAAGATTTCGTGCTGTGTTGTCCTATTTGTCTTGTACGTCCACTAGTTTCTCCTGTGTGGACTACATTTTGTTTGGATTTTTTTTCATTTAGTTAATTAATTACTGGAAGGTAAAATGGTACTCGTAACTTTTGTAATTTCCTGTGCGCCGTTTCATCATACGTTACCTGTGTGTGTGTGTGTGTGTGTCTGTGTATGAAGCCTTCCCTGGTCCAGTGTCCTAATCAACTTACATACACGCTCGTAAACACACACACACACACACACAAACACACACTACCACCACCACCACGGTCTCACTGGACTTCCTCCTTTGACCACAAACAAGCCTCGCCGCACACAGCGCTCCGCCTCCTCCTGCTGTTGCTATTGCTGCTGCTGTTCCTCCTCTTCCTTCTCCTTCTCCTTTTCTTCGTCTTTTTTCTTATTCCTATTTTCATTCTACTACTATTACCACTACTTTTCCCTCCTCCTTCTCCTCCTCTTCCTCGCCCCACTCTCTTGCCTCACGTCATTCTCCCTGCCTTTCATCTTACACGTAGGAAACAGACGTACCTCGCCACGGTCGCTGCTCACGGACGCAACACTCCACTCGTCTCATCTCACACCGCTCAGCAACACGCAGTAACTCTCTCAGCACCGCCACTAATAGCAGCACTTCACAGATCTTAGCAGCAGATTTTTCATCGACGAAGAAATAAGCATTTTAGAACTTAGTCTCTCAATTCAAATACTTTACATATTAATTACAAAGAATTTAAAGCTTGTTTCTACATTTAGCATTCACTCAACAGCGAGAAATATTTACACGTTCTAGAATTTCAAATCTCTCATCAATGAATTTAACGCAGACACCTGAAATTAGTCCCAGCACCTGCAAGAACGTGTAAGAGGTGAGAGAACTTTACTGCCACCACCAACACTTAGGAACGCTCATGCTCGCAATACTTCCCCAGCACCTCGAGTCCCAAGAGCAGTCAAACTTCGCTAACGAGTCAGGAACACAACGCCTTAACTGCAGCAATCGTAACACTCAGAAAATCCGCAACAACTGTAGATTCCTTGACGTCCGAACTTCTCTTGGACGTCTATTGCTTCTCTGAGTCCTCTCCCACTATTTTGGCGAACCCTGAGTCACCTGCAGATATAAATAAACACTCCACAATGCACTGGATGAAAAGACATAACAGAATAATAAAAAAAACAATGATTCTGGTGGTCCGTACATTGACGAGAGGAACTAAAAGTCAAAGAAAACATCCTTTAACATAGATAATTGGATCCTCGAGGCACCACCGCTTTTTCTCCACCACTGAAATTCGCAGTAACCTGTTCTATCGTTTTATATGCTCGTACATGCTTCACCTGGCAGTGGTGGTGGTGGTGGTGCTGATGGTGCTGGTGGTGGTGGCGGTGGTGGATCATGGACTGAAAACTAATACTCATCTGGAAATAAATGTATAAAAATTATAATAATAACAGCAGCAAGAATACTACTACTAATAATGATGTTGTTGATAGTAGTAGTAGTAGTAGTAGTAACAGTAGTAGTGGTGGTGGTGGTGGTGGTAGTAGTAGTAGCATTAATAATAGTGAATAATACTAATACTAGTACCAATACTGTTAATAACAATAATAAAAAATACAGTAACAATAATAATAATAATAATAATAATAATAATAATAATAATAATAATAATAATAATAATAATAATAATCAGTAACACGTCTAACAGGCCAATACTTCCACGTCATCAAACACAACGCTGCACACGCTGGGAAGGAAGGAGGGGACGGTGTGGGGGTGAGGACTGGGAGGCAAGGCTAGGGGGGGAGGCGAGGACAGGGGGGAAGGCAGTGAGAGTCGCGGTGATTTCAAAGCATCAATTTGTGTCGTTGGTCAAAATATTTTCGTCTCCCGGAATTTCTTTCAGGAGTCGCGACGCAGATTAACAGCGTGTTTGGTGGCAATATCAGCGCCATTCAAGGTGAAGACAGCTCTGAAAACATATATGAGTTTGTTGCGTCAGTTCCTGTAAATAGACAGTTTTTGGTTCAAGGAAAGGGACCAATAGGACAGGACACGTAATTTTGAACGCCCTGCGCTGCATCACGGCTATTTCTGAAACTTAGATACGTGATAGGTCAGGTTTTCAGCTTTTTTTTTCCACCGGTGAAGCAGAATCCTTGTAAATCCCAATGATATCCATTAGACCCTGCTAAGACTAATCAAGTTAAGGCCTGGAAACATTTGAAATTACGACCCATGATCTTCAGGATGAGACCAACGCATTCCACACTGCAAATTACACCTATACTGAAGACATGGGCTCTTACACTCTTCATATATGAGGTGATATGACTTTTTAATTTTACCAAGCACATCTGGGTAACTCAGTGAAAGGACGTGAGGTAAGGGAGCTGCCTCTTCCTGTCCGAATATCCTTCCTATTCTACACTCAAAATAAAGTTTCCCAGAAAAGTATCGGGCCACATCTCGCTCTCCTCGCCGCCCTTGGCCAGCAGCAGAGGGGGTGACGCGGACCCGCACCCACGTCAACAATTTTTCGCTAACCCTGCCTCACCCAATTTCAAGGAGCGGCCAGGCCAGAGAACGCTCCATTGCTCTCTTTACCCAAGGCCGACACGCGTGCCTCCTTGGTGTTGCGGCTCGTTGAGCTTCCACTTGCAAACAAACACCTGAATTTCACAGTGACTGGAGGGAAGACTGAGCCATATCATCCTTCCCTCGCCCCCTACATTATCCTCCTTCCCTTCCACGAACAAGCCCTCCATACCTACGCCCTACGACCAGCGCACCGCAATGCCAACAAGCTTTTATGCCGCCTCCCGACACATAAAAGTAGCAATAATAGTTATACATTACCCCCATACATACATACATACATACATACATACATACATTACCCCTTATAACGTAGCTACTTTCTTCCCTCGTGCCTGGCTAGTACTTAAAATCCTATTACTGTTTGCCATCCACTTGCATTACGTGTACATGGTCAGTATTCAGGAAACGAGTCCAGTCACTTCCGCTGTTGTTGTTTCGCACGCTTACGCCCTCTGATCCGGTAAAAAATAAAATAAATAAAATAAAAAAGATACGCCAAATATGTTTTATTAGAAGACTGTCAGTAGATTAGAGGACTCAAGACTGTCAGCAAATCAGGTCTTAAATC
>NC_087170.1:18433994-18441494 GCF_035594125.1 Scylla paramamosain | reverse complement strand
GTGTGTGTGTGTGTGATGGGCGGGGGAGGATGGTGAGTAAATGTGTGTTTACTATTAATGTTATTACTATTGTTATTATTACTATTATTATTATTATTATTATTATTATTATTATCTTTATTATCCTCACCATCATCATCATCACTGTTATTTTCTCCTTTACTTTAATGACGGATGCGTTTGTGAGTAGCCTTTCTTTACCGTACTTTAATATTTAAGCTTTATTTTTCTACAATTAACTGTATTTTACTTTTTTCTTTCACCCCCCTTTCATCTCTCTCTCTCTCTCTCTCTCTCTCTCTCTCTCTCTCTCTCTCTCTCTCTCTCTCTCTCTCTCTCTCTCTCTCTCTCTCTCTCTCTCTAGCATTTTTACTACTACCATTACCGCTGCAATACCAACAACACTGATAATTTGATGGCGCAGGACAGTTCACAGCACAAGAGATTAAATAATTCACATAGGTATTTAGTCACAGGTTATTTGACGTTTTCCTGAAGTGCGCCCCGGATGAGGGAGAAAAAAAAGAAAGCTCCTTATTTACATAGTTCCCAAGTGGTGATGAGCAATAGGTGACAATACAGGTAACATTAACACTTCCCCAGGTACAGTTGCCCGAAGTATTAATATTATATTGTACAAAATAATATTAGTTACATTCATCTATCACATTCCAATTCTTTTTTTTTTCTGGAATCCTTAATATAAAGCAGCTCATTGGTCCATAATATTAATACCTATTCGATTGACAGACGTGGAATTTACTGGACTTCGTGACATCACTGATTAAGGCAACTGCAAGGTAAATATTGTGTGAGCATGACAAGGTAATAAGGTTTGCAGTAAAATAAAGCTTCAGTGGGGTTCAATACTGGCTTGCTATCACTGTCATTCCCATACAAGCACCTTCACTACAATGCAAGGGAAGAGTGCGTGGTTGTCTCAAAAATACTGCATGTGCACGAGAAGGGGATACAGTGTGCAGTGTAATAAAGCTTCCGTGTGATTCAGTACTGTGCTATCATAGTCACTATCACATAAGCACACTCACTGCAATGCAAGGGAAGAGTGCGTGGTTATGTGGCCCAAAAATTATTGCTTCGGGGCATATACGTTAATTAGAACCTGAAAATGGAGCACGCAGCAACACACCGCCACTGCCTCGCCACTGTCCATCACGCCCCGGGCAGAACATTTCATTTTGCGCTGTTAAAAAGAGCAAAAAAAAAAAAAAAAAAAAAAAAAAAAACAGTGGGGAAGGAAAAAGGCCAGTATCGTAAAATGGCAAATTTCTGACCGCCGACCATCACGCAACAGGTTACTGGATAAAATCAGCCGCGCGTGTACAGAAGCGCGACGTTTCAGGCTGCGACTTGTGTGGTGTTGCAAATGTTCCGGTTGTGGTGTTGCAAATGTTCTGGTGTTGGGAGTTTCTCTTATTTTTTTTCAGTGTTTTACTTCTCCATTTCTCTATTCATGTATTCATCCACTTCTCTATCCATCCATTTTTTTTATTTACTTATCTATCTTGTCTTCTCTTTCTCTAGATACCTTTCCCACGCTCATGTGAGGTGAAAGTCTCCATTACTTTCTCATTTATCCATCCGTCTCTTTATTCATTTCCTCTCTTATTTACTTACTCATCTTCTCTTTGGTGTAGTTTTCACGTTACAATTACTTCATTCCTCTTTCTCCACATATCTTTCCCCAAGTTCATGTGAGGTGGTAGTCTCTGGCAGCTGTCCTCCACCAAGCCTAGGCCTGATCGTAAACACTGCACCACGACAATTGTTTTCTCTCGGTAACGTCAGTGTCATTTGAGTCATCCCCCGCTCCTCTCTCTTTCCCTCTCTCTCAGGTCAAGTGTCTCTGTCCAGCACGCTCACAAGGGACAAAAAGTGGCGTTCATACTAAAGCCACGAGCGCTGTAACTTCCTTTACACTGTCACAAAGGAATACAAAGGAAGAACACGCAACAGCAGACCTGATAGCACTTATGTTCTCTGTGATCACCAGCGCTATCTATTCAAAAGTGAGATGTGCAGGATAGAAAATGTAAAAAAGACTCCAGACTAGACTCTATTTCACCTTCCTTCATCTCTCCTCTTACTCTCCCTGGGAAGGAAGCGTTTTCTCTCTCACACGTGTAATTTGTGAGCAACGGGAGATCCTGCTGGTGGGGGTGATGGGGTGAAGAGGAGAGAGGGGAAAGGAGGAAGGGGGAAAGAGAAATGGGGTAGAGCCTCAAAGGAGTGATGAGAACATAGCAATCTTACATGAAACGAGCCATACATTATGAAACGAAGGAGGAGGAGGAGGAGGAGGAGGAGGAGGAGGAGGAGGAGGAGGAGGAAGAGGAGGAGGAGGAAGAGAAGGAAAAGAAAATGAATGACAGGACGAATAAAAGAAACAGATGTGCACTTAATGGACTTGTTTATGGAGACAGACACAAGAAAAGGAAGCGCAGCGAGACACACACACACCAACATGGGAAGAAAGACAAGCAAGCACGCAAGACTAGGAAGCGAAAGAGAAAGAGAAGACGAAGGACGAGGAGAACGGGGAAGAGATGCATGACGTATATAGCCAAAAATGTTAAATAACGAAAGGGAAACAAATTAGTGAGGTCGTGATATGGCACAGATGGCGCTATTTGCATCCCCCCACCTACCCAACCTCCTCCACCTCCAACCCCACTGCTGCTCCTGTTGTTGTTGTTGTTGTTGCTGTTGCTGCATATAATCTGTGTTTCTGTGTTCTGTTTTGTTTACAGTTTGCATCTCTTCGTTTCTGTTCTGTTTTTTTTTTCGTTTTTTTTTTTTTATTCAGATTCAGGTATTAATTTTGCATCGAGGCTTTACAGTGTTATTCCATCCCAACTGGCAGAGAGAGAGAGAGAGAGAGAGAGAGAGAGAGAGAGAGAGAGAGAGAGAGAGAGAGAGAGAGAGAGGAGAGAGAGAGTGAGAGAATCACACACACACACACACACACTGCAAGACAGACAAATGTTCACACAGAAGGAGACAAAGAGAAAGCACACACACAAAAAAAAAAATATACTGATTGATATGCAAGACTAAAAAATAATGCAAAAAAAAATAAATTGAGGGAGCAATAAAAGGAATACCACCAGATGAGCTCTACATGCATACAATGATTACAATAGAAAGCCAGACATACTTACATGCATATAAACAGACAGACACACAGACAGACACACAGACAATGAATGGAGGGAGGAGGGAGGGATGGATAAACGGAAAGTGAGGAAAAGAGGGTGGGAAGAAAATGATAATGGGAAACATGGAAGAAAGGAATGGAAGGAGAAATTTAAAGGATGGAAAGGAGAAAGAGAATAAGGAAGGGAAAGAAGGAATGGAGAGAAAGAAGGCATGGGAGGAGCAAAATAAGGAGGAAGAAAACAAATGAAGGAAAGGAGAGAAAGAAGGTACCTAGGAGAATCTAGTCAGTTTTTTATTATCTATCTGTCTTTACACCTGGAAATGTTTCAAAAGTACTCGGTTGATGTTGAATTTGTCGTTTTTCATCGCCCATTTCCTCGCCGGATGACTGCGACCGAGACGAGGCAAAAGGATCAAAAGATTACGAGGGAAAAAAAGAAAAAAATGAGTTGCAGCGATTTCATCCAATTATTCAGTTTTTTTGTGCCGCCGTGACGAGATTACCGGGGCTCTGTGCCTCTGTGACCCGCGGCAGGAGAAGGCTCAGTGTAAAGCCGCGCAAAGGCAGTCAGCGAGGTGAGGCGAATCGGGGAGTGTCAGTTGTTGAACACGTCATCACCACGTCAGCACCACGTCAGTACCAGAGAGGGTGACACCACTCCACACGAAGATACGTAATTATTTTCTTTTCTTTCCTGTCTCATTTGGCTATTTATTTATTTATTTTTTTCATTACGTCTTGAATTAAACTAAGGAAATTTGCTGAACTTTTTTTAGTCAAGTAGTATTTTATACTCGTATTTGCATGTTTTCTGTTTGATTTTGAACTTAACTATACACATTTATTTATTTATTATTTATTTATTTTTTTTTTTTTGTATTAAGAAGACTGATTAAAGGCCAGAAATAATTCAATGAAATAAAGCCTGGTTAATTGCCACTCCCTGTAAGTAAAAATGAGTGCAAATATCTAACTAGAACGCCACTCATCCTGCAACACACGCGAGAAATAAATAAAAATTAGCCACAAAAACATCGTAACCAAATAAAACTCAGTTAAATGTAAAGTAACTTCATAAAGTGACTCTTACCGCAAGAAATGTAGAAGAGAAATACATAAAGCACATAAAATAACAAATTAATAAAGCCCAGTTCATTAATTTACGTTCCCTTAAAGAAAAAAAAATACACAAAAGAACTCGCACGGGAAACTAAACTCTCCTGAAAAGAAAATATATATATAAAAGAGAAGTAAACCGAAACAAATTGAAGCTTAAATAAATAAAACAAAGTAATAAACCAATAAAGCCCGATTAGATAAGAAAAAAATGAAAAATGTATATAAAAGTTAAATATACCGAAGTAAGCCTAAGCACTTCCCGCAGCGACCTCTTGCCATCTATCGCCGATCCTCAACTTTCTTTAATAACGTAACTTTCTCAACTGTCAAACTCAATAAGCAAAAAGTTCCTCCCGCGTCTCCACACGAGCACCTCAAACATCCTTCACACGCGCGAGGACACAGACACGGGATACATAGAAGAGCAACTGCAATTTCAACTTAGGGTGGGAGTCGTCAGCTACGTTTTCTATTTCATTGGTCTGTTGGAGCTGTACTTGCTTTTCGATTTATATTGAAGAACGGATATGGTACAGGTTTTTTTTTTTTTCTTTTTTCTTCTCTTTTTTTTTTTATGTGTATCCACAGAAACGATATTAATTTGCGTCAAAAGAATCGGTTATCTTTAGATATGAATATTTACACCTGTCATTTACTTTTCTTTGTTAAAGAAGAATTAGATATTTCTTTTCATTGCACGATTATGTTATAGACAACTGTAACTTTCACTTATACAAACAAAAAACAAAAAAAACACGGGCAATTTTTTTTTCCGACCGTATCTTAGAGGGAACTACAATTTTCATTTATATTAAAGTAAGCAACAGGTACTTTTCCATTTCACTAATGAGGTAGAACCGCAACTTAAAACATACACTAAAACAGGAATCGTCTTTATTTCAAGCAACGAAGGAAAGAAAGAATCTATAAACAGTCTATAAACAATCCACTGTGCCTGGAAAAGATGAGGAATTTAAACGTTACAACCAGAAAAGAATTAATAGCAGTGAAGTATCATTCTCCGTATCAGTATCACCAAGTAGGAATTATTGGACCATGCTTTGTGTTTTCTTGAAGGAGAGCGCGAGAAAAAAAAACACGAAAAAAAACACGAAAAAAAAACAAAATGAACTTAGTCTTTCTTTACCTACTAACTTTACTCATTTGTCTTGCTTTCCTGGAGTAACGAGTGGCTGCTCACATATTTCACTTACTTTCCTTCATTTTCTCATATCTTCACGTTTCTTGTCCTTTCAATAAGCGAGAAAGTACAAGGAACGCAATGAGGTGTTGTCCTTAGATGTCTGTTTTAAGTCGTTGATGTGTCCGTGACTGTCTGATTGTAATGCGTCCATGGCCGTGTCCTTGCCTGCACTCTGTATCGAGCCCGTGGTTGTGTTCGTGGCTGTAGTTTCGTGTTTTGGTGGTGGTAATAGTGATCTGCAACAAACCATTCAGGTTCTCTAAACATATTCATGATTGGTGCTAATTGACATAGTTCCCTTCAAGCGCCAGCACTTCGGTGTATAAGTACGAGTGTGTCAGTTTGTATGTCACCAGATATTACATAGTTACTGAGGAAACTTTATAATTGTTATCGGCAAAAGGACCAATAAACGCCAAGCCAATGTTATTACCTACATGTCCCTCACTTTCTTTACGTGTACCTCTTTTACTTTCAGAATTGCCTGTATTTCAAAGGCACAACACCAGATGTGCCAGGCAGCTTCAATTTGCATATTTCAACCAGTGAATGGCCCGCGACGAGCATTCCATGACGCGACACGTGACCAGCAACTTGTTCACTCACTGATAACGCGTAATAATCCTGTTGATTTGCATGAAATTTGCATCGCTTATGAGAAATGGCAAAATGATGACTCGTGTATGTGTGTATGTGTGTGCAATGCTCTACGTATACGTGAGCCTGCTTATCTACTTCCTTGTCTGTCTGTCTGCCTGCCTATATGCTTGTAAGTCTTCAAGGCTGTCTATCTGAACGTCTGTATTCCTGTATGCCTGCATGCCTGTCTATCTTTTAATCTATCGGAGTGTCTCTCTGTCTGTTGGTCGGCTGGTCCGTGTATTTCCCTGCCTCTTTACCTGTCTGTCTGTCTGTCCATCAAAGCACCTGTATTTCAGCACGCGTCAGGTAAGAGCGGTGTAGCGCCTGTTCTGTTCCTCTGTAGCTTTCCTCACATCAACAAAACTGTAACATTTCGTTCAGCATAAAATATGTGTATGTTGGTGCAACGCTTTTGAATTCGTAATAGCCTCCATTATTCATCTGACTTGCTCTATTTATTTTTACGTGCTTGACTGACTGCGCGCGCTGCTAGGAGAGGACTCGCAACTCTCCGTATATTCCCATTCTAAAGGTACTCGCGGGAGACTTGTGGTATAACGTGAGAGACTTGTAGTATAATTGTGATGTTTCCCAGACGCCAGGTCAAGGAAGGTGCTGTTAACGGGACCTTGATTCTTCCGTAGTCGGGTGAGAATTTAAGTCTAACTTGCGCGACTGGGATGAGAGAATACCAAGGAACACTGCACAAGAACAGCCTGCAGGAGATGTGCTGGTCCTTATGATGTGTGCGATAAGCTATACTGATCAATGTATTGCAAGAGGTGTAGGATAGTAAAGGTGAAGGATCATGTCTCTCTCTCTCTCTCTCTCTCTCTCTCTCTCTCTCTCTCTCTCTCTCTCTCTCTCTCTCTCTCTCTCTCTCTCTCTCTCTCTCTCTCTCTCTCTCTCTCTCTCTCTCATCTTTTCATATCTTTGTTATGTTCTGTCCTTGTCTTATGTATATTAGATTTCATACATTATTTTTCACCTTCCTATGTCATTCGTTATTCTCTCTCTCTCTCTCTCTCTCTCTCTCTCTCTCTCTCTCTCTCTCTCTCTCTCTCTCTCTCTCTCTCTCTCTCTCTCTCTTTCTTTCCACTATCCTAGCCTACACTTCTTACTTTACATCCCAAATAGCCATGCAAGCGTCCAAAGAAAAGGAAATTTACTACTGCTTGTTCTTCCTAAGTGTTCCTTTGTGCTGTTCCTTTCACAACCATCCCCCGTTTTACTCACTACATTCAGTGACTCCGCTGGCCAAGAAGGTAACGAAGGAGACGTGAGCTGGGAGGGGATTTAAGACTCCTTCCATTCAAGTCACGTACAGTACAGAGGAGTTCCCAAGACTTCGTTA
>NC_087170.1:18426494-18428994 GCF_035594125.1 Scylla paramamosain | reverse complement strand
AAGAACGTCAAAACCATTAAAAAGAGATCCCAAACAGACGTACAAGACGGACTTGGCTCTACAGAAGACCCACCTAGATACTTCTCTCCCCAGTAACACAAGAGCAAGGCGTCCTAACAACCAAACACATGAGCATTGGTGTCTTCCCTCTCGAAGCGTCACGAGGGTTCAATATTCACTCGAGCTGCATTTAACAGTTCCCTTTTAATAACCAACTAGTATTACCTATGGAATGTTCACGAGCAGCTTCGCCTATTACCCCGAGTGAACGGTTCATAAATCTGCCGCCAGAGAACAGTACTTTGGCTGTATTAGTTCCTGAGTACACTGATAGGGGGCGGAGTTAGCCAGTTGTTCTGCCGTGCTCTTCCTACCATTGTGCAGAGAACAAGGAGAGTAATCAACCTGCAATATGAGGTCGCTACATCACGGCCGGTGTAGTGGTGTGTGTGTGTGTGTGTGTGTGTGTGTGTGTGTGTGTGTTCTCTCCTCACGTTTCCTTACATGCTAATCAAAATGAAAGGAAACACCGCCGGATTCCTTTGAAGAAGTAAAGGGCCACATAAAGAAGAGGACAGAATACACGAGCTTTGTCAGGCTAAACATGTCTTTATCTTCCTGCTATTTATTCTGCAATCCTGGTATCGTTTTAGTAATCTACGTCGTATTTTTCTAGTTATTTATCGATTTTTTTTTTTCAACACAGGGACCGGAACTACACGCAATATTCAAGATTAAGACGCACCAGTATTATCTACATTCAAAAGTTCTTACTGCAAGTCCTACTAACTTCCATGCAACCCTTAGTGTTTCTTTGCAGTGCTGATTCGACTTTAGGTCCTTGATACTTTGACAGAGTAGAGGTAGGAGGAGGAGGAACACAAAAGTAGAACAAGCACAAACTCCTCCTCCTCTTCCTCCTCCTCTTTCTCCATCATATCCTATTTTCAGGAAGAGGAAGAAGAGGAGGAGCCGTGAACATGATCCGAGGGCTGGTGGTCGCCAACAGAGGCGGGACGGCAAGCGTAACCCAGCCCGTTGAAAGCCCTCCCAGCAGCTCCCCGCCTCGCTCTCATCCTTGGAGAGGCTCGCCAACTATATATGCATTATTCCGCCTCTATGATGGCTGAAGAGTAAGTCAGGTTACCGATAAATTGGAGACTAACGAGGGAGAATTGTCAAGTTGAAATTTTAGGTTCAAGGGGAGGGTAGGTTCCCCCGCTGCCACCATAACTGCTGCCGCTTACATTGCTCCACGTATTGTAATGTTGGGAAGCCAGCCACTTTATGTTCCCCTGTTTGTTGATAGCGTGTAATTCATTGTAAGCTTCCTGTCCTTCATGTCTCCAGTGTCAGAGTAACAACGTCTCACGAGTTCAAGGTTCAAGCAGTCTACATAATTGCTACAGCTAATATTGCTCCATCTGTTGTAATGTTACGCTGTCAGCTAATTTATGTTCCCTCTCTTTGTTGACAGTATAGTTCATTCCGAGTTGTCAGTCATTTATGTTGACAGTTTAAGTGAAGCATCTAAAATGTTACTGGTTTTACTGGCGGGTTTTTGTATTCTGGCAGTCCAGTTGAGGTGGTGATGCTTGTTGATATTTGAGTGCAACATAATTTTATTAATACTTACAGACGCCAGTACTCGTTATGGCGTGATTAGTGAGAGGATTGATTCACTGAAGAGTGTTACCGATAGACCAGGCACTCACCCACTCACTGCACGCAACTAAGAACAGAGTAGTGGTTGTAATGTTAGAGTACCACTGTGAAACGCGACACACACACACACACACACACACACACACACACACACACACACACACACACATCCGCGCTCACCACCACCACCAGCACCTCCCCCAGCAACAACAACAACAACAACATTATAACAAGCCAATCAAAGTCTCTACAACCCCAGCACTGCCAGATATTACCTCAACCCAATACACAATATCAATATCGAGCACATACCAATATATACTAGTAAGCGGAAACCTATATCGGGAACCTTACCCTTGCATTCTTCCATCAGTCTCATCCCCAGCAGACACCTGAGACTACAGTAACACTCAGGGGCTTTATGTAACCACGCCAGTTTCAAATAGTCCTTATGGTGAGGGTAAAATGAATACGGTGTTAAATAGGAAGTATCTGCTCCATGAAAACCATAATTTCTTAGTTGCAAGGGTTAGGAAAGGAAAGGAAAGGAAAGGGTGGAAGTGAGCAGAAAGAGGAAGAGGAGAAGGAGAATGGAGAGGAACATATTAATTAAGTTCGTGCTGTACAGGGAGCGTTTTCTTCGTGCAAACTATCATTTCTCCATTACAAATTTTAGGAAAGGAAAGGATAAAGGCGAAAAGTAGATGAAGGAGGAGAAGGAGGAGGAGGAGGAGGAGGAGAATGTAACGAAAAACAAAAATATGCTCAAGTTATACAAGGAACAGTTCTTTCACGGGATTCCTCTTCCTCCGTTACGAAAGGCAAGGAAGAAAAC
>NC_087170.1:18413994-18418994 GCF_035594125.1 Scylla paramamosain | reverse complement strand
GGAAATAGGTAAGGGAAAAGGAAAGGAAAATGAAGGAAAAAAAAAAGAAAAAATAGGAAGGATCGGAGGCAAGGATAAAAGAACGACAGGATAAAAGAAGGACTGAAGAGAAAATCAAGCAGAGAGAAAAAGAGGAGGTAAAAAAAACATTATTGAGTAAGAAAAATTTAAATTACGAAACGCAGTAAGTGAATGATGAGAAAAAGGGAAGAAAAAATGGAGGGGAGGAGGAGGAGGAGGAGGAGGTGGAGGAGGAGGAGGAAGACGAAGAAAAGAAAATTTTTAGGATGCCTTGCACGAGAATGTGAAGTAGATACCCATCAAAGCGCATTCTCTCTCTCTCTCTCTCTCTCTCTCTCTCTCTCTCTCTCTCTCTCTCTCTCTCTCTCTCTCTCTCTCTCTCTCTCTCTCTCTCTCTCTCTCTCTCTCTCTCCTTCTCTATCTCCACTCATCTCTCTCTCTCTCTCTCTCTCTCTGTAATCGTCATTTCTCCTCTTTCTCATCTCTCTTCTTTTTTCCACTTCCTCCTCTTCACCTCCTCTTCCTCCTCCTCCTCTTTTCACCTCTTGGCTTTTTTTTTTTTTTCTGGCCGAGAGCGGCGCCTCAGACTTATATATGAGGGTCTTCTGGGCGCCTCATTCACAGCTGTGTGTGTGTGTGTGTGTGTGTGTGTGTGTGTGTGTGTGTGTGTGTGTGTGTGTGTGTGTGATATATACTCGTATGTATGCATGTGTCAGTTTGTTCGTATTTTGCGTGACTCACCTGTCTGTCCTGTCTGGCTGTATGCAAAGGACCGCATTCTAAAACAGCGCCGCGCAATTCACGGTTTTATCTTCCTATTCGTCCATGAGATAGCGAAGATAAATAATAAAAAAAAATGTTTATTGTTCTGTGTCCCTATTCCTTCCGTTAATGCGCGCGGGTTATGGTTTTTACTAATTGGGGAGAGAAAATGAAGAGGTGATGCTGGGAAAATGGCAGTGTTTTCTTTTTTTTTTATCTCCTTTTTTATCCCCTTTTACTCCGCCGCGGTAATTGCAACAGTGCGCGGGTGTTGGGTGGGCCGCGGCGAAGTGTTTCTCTTATCACGAGTGAAGGCAGGTCATTAGTGCAGGAGGAGCATCACCTTGTTATAAGAGGCTCGCTTGTCAAAGGAAATTCCGCCACAAAATTGCAGGCCAGGAAAATATCATCACGAAAGAGTCCATTATGAGATTTTCAAGTTTAATGTTGCTGAGAATTCCGGGAATATTTCTCAAAACTGAACATTTTAATATATTTTTCTTCTTTTTTTTTTTAGGGTTTGCGTGTGTATAAGAAAGTTTTCAATCCGAGATTACTCATGCTTATGAAAATTCATCTTATTAGCATACTAATACATTCATCGCATCAAACAAAAGAGAAAAACACATTATTACGGTATTCCAATACAATTTTATAATGTTATGAGCATATGCAAACAGTTTATCAGCATTATTTTCAATTATGTGACGAGTACGTATATGCAAAAAGCTTATCCAGTATTATTTTAAAACCTATTATGAGTACATGTAAAAATTTTATTCTGGCATATTCGCAGAGAAAGTTTTACACAATTAATCACGGAATGCGCATTTGGTATTTGTAAACATAGAATCTGCCGATGTGATTCATCTATTTTTGTCATCACACCATCGTGCGATCCTGTGTCCAAATAATCACAAAAATACGAGGCAAAGATCTGACATATAATAAAATGTTAAACCGATTTGGTTTTATGAAAACAAGAATGAGTGAATGAACTAAAAATACGTCTAAAAGCTGTAATGAGAAGAGTGTGAGGAGTAATACTATTATAACTACAATGGGAAGAGACTGATGAATGATACTATAACAACTACAATGAGGAGTGACAGGAAGAGTGACACAGCAGCTACCATGGGATGAGTCTGAGGAGTGACAACGTAACACCTGCAAGAAGAGCCTGCCAAGGGAATGAAGCGCCTCGTTCACAATGATGGCGACTCTTACACACTTCGTGACATTACTGAAACATTTTCGTGCCTTTCCGTCTCTTACTTTTCATTCTTTCCTTTTTCTTGTAATTCTTGTCGCCATTTAGATTATATTTAGTTTCATGCGAGTGACTAGACGATTTAGTGACGAAAAAAAAAAACCACCGGCACTTCAAGAGCTTTGAAATATTCGATCACTTATGCTATCAAGAGTGTCTTTCAGAATTATACTCTAAATTTCCACTAGACCACTTTAACCCTTCGATTCTCTATAGACAATTATATAAGCTCTATATTGAATCACGAACACTAAAAAGAAGTCAACTACTCGATCATTTCTTATAATATGGCTGATATCTTGTTTACGTCATAGATATAAGTACTTTTTATATAAGAGGGGCACTGGCCTAGACAAAAAAAAATGCATATAGTAAAAAAAGGCTGAGGTGCCAGTCCGCAAGGAAGAGCCAAAAGGATTAACCAAAATTAGAGAAATGTCTTGAGACCTCTTACCTCTTATCCTCTTACCCATCCACCATTTCATTAAGTCGAGAAGTCACAACAGCCAGAGGGTTAGCATGCCTGAGGTGACGCAATACTCCACGACCTTCGATCTCAGATTTAGAAACTGTGACCTGAAACATTAAATCTGGTCTCACTTTTAACCGCAATATTCTGTCCCTAGTCATATAACACGCCATGACCTTTCCACTCCGTGACCTTGATCTACAGCCACGCATTATACAGGGACGCTGCCTCTGACCTTATTACAGATATCACAGAGCTCTGAAAAAAAAAGTGAAGCAAATAGGAAACAAAAAATTACATCACGTCCACAATCCTTAATTCTCCTTTCATCGGCAAGTTAAGGTGAATGAGACAAATGTAGAAAAAGAAATAGAATCGGAAAATTCAGAAATAAATACATAAAAGTTCAAAGAATACAGATGAAAAGTGGAAATGAACAACCTTCCACCACACACACACACACACACACACACACACACACATAGGTGGAGGGTCAACCAGTGGAAGGAAACGGCAGAAAGGAGGAGACACACAATACAACACAGCATAACCATAACGATAATTTCTCAAGAGGGAGACAAGGCGTTCCACAGGGGCGCGAGGGGACAGGTGGCTCAAGAAAGGAAGGGAAGAAGAGGATGGGAAGGAGAAGGTAGACTGCAGGAAGATAATGGCAGGGAGAAAGTGATAGGACATGAAAGCTGACAGAAAAATTGAGGAGAATGTTGGGGGAAGTGAAAGTGGAGGACGATCGTGTGTGTGTGTGTGTGTGTGTGTGTGTGTGTGTGTGTGTGTGTAGTGATTCTGAACACTAGCCCCTATCGACACCACTTGTTTTTCATACAGTTTTAAGGAGAGGACATTTGAAAAGAAGCATAAATCAAGTGCAACATAAAAAATAAATAAATAAATAAATAAAAACCAAATGAAATTTCGACTAAACACAAAAGAAAGACGACGAGAAAAAAAGTTACTGGGATAGAAGATAAAGGCATATACGAGTACAAACCATCACAAATCAGTACTTTGATATGAGCTTACCACGTCCCTTAGTATAAAACAACCAATCTCCTTCCCTGTCTATCATTCCTTATACAATTGCACGTTATGTTTCTAACCTACTCACACAGTCCGCCACAATACCAACAATACTGGGCATTGAGTCTTATGGTCGGATCACACACACACACACACACACACACACACACACCAGTAAGTAGAAGTTAGTACACGTGAAGGCACATCCTCCTTGAATAAAAAAATAAAAAGTAACATTTTCCCACGATCTTGAGTGTTGAGAGAGAGAGAGAGAGAGAGAGAGAGAGAGAGAGAGAGAGAGAGAGAGAGAGAGAGAGAGAGAGAGAGAGAGAAACTGTATGTGTGTTTTCTCATCTAACCTAACACACACACATCCTCCACAATTCTCCCTTTTTTTGTCTCCTTCCTTGCCTCCTTTCCCCCTCGCTCCCTTTCTTCTTGCCCTTCCTACCTTCTCGTCTCCCTCCCTCCCTTCCTTGCCTCACTTCTCATTAATCTTCCTGAAACACATAATGCCCTTCCTCCCTCACCCCTTCCTTACCTCTTCCTATTTTTACTTAGACTACCACTCCCTCCCCCCCTCTCTCTCTCTCTCTCTCTCTCTCTCTCTCTCTCTCTCTCTCTCTCTCTCTCTCTCTCTCTCTCTCTCTCTCTCTCTCTCTCTCTCTCTTATTGGGTTATCCTCCTCTTTCATTTCCCCCTTTTGCTTTATCTCCCTCATCATTCATCCTTTTCTCTCGTTCCCTTGCCTTCAAATACTTATTCTTCCCCTTTTCTGCATCGTTGTCACTTCTCCCAGCTCTCACTCACTATCCTTTCCTCTATCACTATCTATATCTTCTTGTTTTCGTTAGCCACGGTTATTTTACTCACTGTATCATTTCATTGCATTATATAAACATTTCCTAAAGCTGGCCTGTATTGTCTGTGTATTACAGGAGCATGAACTGTGTGTTTATTTATACTGTGTTCGATGTTCTTTTTTTGTGGGTGTGTTTCGATGAAGGGTTTATTATTCAATGTGGAAAGAATAACTGGTTCACCTGCACTGTTTTGGACGGCATTCCCTCTCCCTCCCTTTCTCCCCTCGCCCACCGCACTTTATAAATCTGGCTTTTCTGCGCGAAAAATCGAAACTGAATTAGGCGAAGGTTAGAAAACGCATCGACTCGTGCGCGCCCACACACAGCCAACTACTCACCGACCCGTGCTCATACACACACACATACACACACACACACACACACACGACCTCAATGACCACGCCCAGATAATGAAGTAATCAGCGCCTGTCTGAAATGTTGGTGAAATTTTTGCCTAATCTCATAATCACCAGACACAATCGCGGTGAAATTACACTCCGCACCACAGCTCACAGCCGCGATGGAGGATGGAGGGCCCGAGGACACGCGAAAGCTGGGGCGTGGACGGGAAAGGTGG
>NC_087170.1:18398994-18403994 GCF_035594125.1 Scylla paramamosain | reverse complement strand
TTTACACGTCATACCTCCTCTTTCTTTATTACGGAAAAATTTTAACTTTTTGTCATGATAATGAAGTGTTCGTGTTATTTACGCACGTTTATTTCGTTTGTTTTATCTGATTCTTGCATAAACTGCGTATGTTAATTAGTTTTAACGACGTTTTCATTTTGTTACTCTTTAATGGAAGAATCTGAACACTTAACAAAAAAGTGGGCCATTCATATTCTCATCGTCATTTATTTATTTTTTTTTATCATATCAGTGTAGAGAAATACATCTATATGTATCCTGAGTTTTCTTTAGATTTATTGATAGAGACCGGCTTTTGTATCTGTGATTCGTCGTACTCACATGATGGAGGTCAAATGGGTGGAACAAACAGGCCACCGCGCTGCTCACTAATTCACTACAATGCTCGCTAAGTGCTAATGTTTCTGGTTGTCACTTGGCACGATGATAAAAAAAAAAACATGAAAGCATAAAGAGGTCTGCTCATATGAGTCACTGTATAAAACATTCCTGTCCATATCCACCTTTCATCCAGTCATAAATTTACCTATATGATCTTTTTTATAGCTCCCTGTTGACTCGGAACTAACAGCCTGACTACTGAGTCTATTGCATTCATCTGCCACTCAGTCTGAAAATCAGTTTCTTTTTGTCCCTTTTCCAAAATTAACTCTTTCATACTTGCTCCCGTTACTTCAAGTCCTCTCAGGTTGATAAAGGTTTTCATTGATACACGAGCAGTTACTGACCTCCATTATCGAGGGGGATGAAGTGTGCTGTGTGTGAAAGACTTGAGCCTCACTCATAGATTGAGCTATAAATACACTCAGCGATCACCGGTAGGATACAGCCAGCGATCACGAGGCCATTAAGTGACTCAAGACCGCTGGTGAAATACTACTCGGAGTCCTGACAGCCGCGTGAGTGAAAGATCCAAAAAAAGTTAAGGAAAAGACGAGGAAAAGTCGATGTTCCAGCCTGTGAGATCAAAAAGAGAGAAAACCTGTCGAAAACCACGGAGCGAATATTACGGATCTCATCGAAGTGAAGTGACGTTTTCTTTACTTCCTTCCCCGACACTGCAGACGTATAACCTGGCTGAGAGAAACGACGTTCCCTCAGCACAGCAATGCCGAGCAGTGACCTAATCGCCACGTGTAAACACCTGCCTTTATCTTACAGGCATCTTACAGACTGAGTATAGATGTCATGATACTGTTGTGCTTTGAATGAGACCAGAAGAAATAGAGAGATATCCATCATTACAAACACACACACACACTCTCTCTCTCTCTCTCTCTCTCTCTCTCTCTCTCTCTCTCTCTCTCTCTCTCTCTCTCTCTCTCTCTCTCTCTCTCTCTCTCTCTCTCTCTCTCTCTCTCTCTCTCTCTCTCTCTCTCTCTCTCTCTCTCTCTCTCTCTCTCTCTCTCTCTCTCTCTCTCTCTCTCTCTCTCTCTCTCTCTCTCTCTCTCTCTCTCTCTCTCTCTCTTACAGTGCACTCAGTGTTAACTAGAGGATAACCAAAGTAGTTGCAACATTAAGCCAGTATATCAACATGGACTTAGGATGGCGCGGGAAGGGAGCACATTTGGCACATTTGGAACAGCCATGCCTCTCGGAGTTAAGGCACGTGCGCTATCAATCAGTTCAAGAGTGTGAGCAATCGCGACGGATGACTGAAGTTGAGGCTATGAATGAGTTGTGTCCCGCGTCACCTTTCACACAGTGTTGTAATGAAGTAGACAGGAGACGGTGATGAGTGGAGGTAGTTGTGGGAGGTGTTTGTGGTGTTGTTGTTGGTGTTCTTGTTCTTGTTGTTGTTGGTGGTGGTGGTGGTGGTGACACGGATTCTGCCGTTGAATTTATGAAGTTTATGGTGATGACTATACATTTCAGATTTATGATAGATGGGAAAGATTCTTGATTCAAATCTGTGGAATACATATGAAACACATTTACATAAAGCAACAATTCTTAAGTATCCATTACTGTTACCTCCATACATAGTGTCTACAAACATACATACATTCATACATACATACATACATATATATACCAGAGGAACAGCAGGTCGCGAGGAATCTATTTCTGAAAGGAGATGAAAGAACAAATTAAATATCAATAGGATTGGTGGAAATAATGGTATTACTGAAGCGTAATCTCTCCCCCCCGCCTCTCTCTCTCTCTCTCTCTCTCTCTCTGTGTGTGTATGTGTGTGTGTGTGTGTGTGTGTGTGTGTGTGTGTGTGTGTGTGTGTGTGTGTGTGTGTGTGTGTGTGTGTGTGTGTGTGTGTGTGTGTGTGTGTGTGTGTGTGTGTGTGTGTGTGTGTGTTTGCACGCTTGAACAACCCCACACAATAATCACGAGGCAGAAACCACGTCTCAGTGGACATACTAAGGTGCCTCGGAGTCACTGGGCCTCAGCACTCAGCACAATGCGGGAGAGCAGGGGAAGCAGGTGTCTCCGTTCACGCGCGATGTGTTCCCCTGACGTGACACCTCCCTAAAGATACCAGATAGAACGTTGGGCAGCGGTCACCCAATATCGACTATTATTGCATCTCTATCCTCAGCCGTCTCCATCCTGGCCCACCAATACAATCGTGCACTAAGATTTATACCACGAGCACTGGTATCCATTACAGGTTACAGGTGCGTCTCTACACTACAAGTGCCAGGTAAAGGGAACACGGTATACAGAGAGAAGGCTTAACGCATGAACGCCGCATCACAAACACTCGCCGCGTCCCGACTCGCCACAATAATAGTGTCACGTTAGGAGCAGGTTCAAGTCACCACAATGATACAATGTAGTTAATAGTTGCGGCCTGAGGGACAAGACAATGCGATTCCTCTGCCTGTTACTCCTAAGGGAAATGTGAAGGGAGGAACGTGAATGTAGATAGATAGATAGATAGAGAGATAGAGAGATAGAGAGATAGATAGATAGATAGATAGAGAGAGAGAGAGAGAGAGAGAGAGAGAGAGAGAGAGAGAGAGAGAGAGAGAGAGAGACGTAGATGGGTTGGTAATGGGCAAGAAATAAATAGATACGTAGATAGGTAAGTAGGTAGACGACAGTTGGGTAAGTAGGTAGGTAGGTTAGATGAATAATTACATAAAGAACATAAGTGAATACAAAGGAAAAACAAGCAATAGCATATATTTTGGCACAGTCACTGATCAATTTGAAAACAGCGGCTTGCTAAGGAAGTAAAGGAAAGTTGTTAATATATTTCCTGGTGTTCTTGGTGCATGTCCCATAAAAACGCCATGAAGTCTTCCCCTCCCCACCTGTCTTCTAGGAGCCAGGTAAATGCAGACAGGTGAGCGTGCGTGAGCGTGGTGCAGGAGTGATGGCAATGGAACGCTGCAGGGAGAACCAAGCTGCCCTTTTCACATCTGACACCACTTTCTGTTCTTACGCCATCATTGTTTTTTTTTTTTTTTTTTTTGGTAATTCGTTTTATTTTTCGGTCCGGATACTTTTGTTGTGCGCTGCTGTTGTTAATGAAGATCACGATTCGACATTAATGTGGCAAAAATCTAAACGAGGGAATTTTTTAAACATTACTCACCTGTATAATAAAAGCCGGAATTTGCATAGCAGACTCTTAAAGTTTATCTCGGTTATCAAACATGAAACGGATAGAATTTCAGGCATAACAAGAAAACGAAAAACAAGTCCTGCATAATACATCAGACTCTCCAGCATGGGAAAGAGAATATACGTACACAAGTAAGGAAAACAAGAAAACAAACACAGGAATGGCACCAGACTCGCAAACATGGCAAAAGGGAATATACAAGAGTGGGGAAAATAACAAGAAAAGAAAAACAGGAACGACATTAGACCCGCAAGCAACGAAGAGATTACACACGAGCGAGGAAAACGAGAAAACAAAAAACAAGACCGACAGACCAGCGAGCAAAGAAAAGATCATTTATACGAGTGAGGAAAACAAGAAAAGAGAATGTTTATGAGTGAGGAGAACAACAAAACATAAGAACAGCAAACTCGGAAGCTAGTAAGAGAGAATACACACGAGAGAAGAAAACAACAAGAAAACAACAACAAGAAAACAACAACAAGAAAACAACAACAAAAAAACAAACACAGAAATGAGATCGCCACCCACACAGGCGCAGCGAGAGACCTGAGACTGTTACCTGTACCTGCAAATCCCCTTATTACAGGTAATCTACAGCAAGTGAAGAGCTTACCTGTGAGGGACGAGGCACCTTAAACTGCGCCAATAATTACTGCTGTTGTAACGTGGTAAATGCATAAGGAGTCCACATATTAGAGGAAAGAAGAAATATAGCAAAGACGAAATTAGGAAAGAAAAGAAGTCAAGAAATTTTAAAAAAAGACGTGTAAAGAGAAAAGATTCTATTCGCCTGAAGTTTTTTTTTCTTTCTTTTATCGTGTTTTCTTATTGCGATATAAAGAAAAAAGGAGTAACTAGAGAGAGAGAGAGAGAGAGAGAGAGAGAGAGAGAGAGAGAGAGAGAGAGAGAGAGAGAGAGAGAGAGAGAGAGAGAGAGAGAGAGATCCAATAGTTGCCGTATAAAGCAGGAGACATCTTTTTTATTACCTTTAACGCGACACGAGACACTCCGAGACAGTAATAATAAGAGAGGAAAATAGTCCCACCGGAAAACAGAAAACGACGCATCAGGATATACCAAAGTTAATTCATTAGTAAACTATCTTTACATAACGCACTGACCGTTCTCTCTCTCTCTCTCTCTCTCTCTCTCTCTCTCTCTCTCTCTCTCTCTCTCTCTCTCTCTCTCTCTCTCTCTCTCTCTCTCTCTCTCCAGCCTTAAGAGATTGGCCGCCGGGTAAGCGAAAGTCAATACCCATTTGCCATCCGAGGGGAACACAATGGTCACGGGAAAAATTTATGCCTCAATGGGGATGGGGGATATTACCTACTTCTCTCTCTCTCTCTCTCTCTCTCTCTCTCTCTCTCTCTCTCTCTCTCTCTCTCTCTCT
>NC_087170.1:18371494-18388994 GCF_035594125.1 Scylla paramamosain | reverse complement strand
TTGTACATTCTAATTTTGCAAAAGACAAGGTAATGCAGAAAAAGGGACGTGTTTCTACTACTTCTACTACTACTACTACTGCTACTGCTACTACTACCACTACTATCACCACCACTGCCATCGTAATATAAACACACAAATATCCCATAACCACACCACCACCATTACCACCACCACTACCACCACCACCACCATCACTACCGCCACAATTAAACGTACAATCCTCATAAATTCCAGCTTTCTTTCTTTACCCTGGACTTCAGCCGATACTCTGTCGCAGCCTCGGTGAACTGGAGACCCACCTGGGGCTGCCTGATCATCAATTTAAACGACAGGGCTACGAAACTAGGAAAAAGACAAAGAGAGAGAGAGAGAGAGAGAGAGAGAGAGAGAGAGAGAGAGAGAGAGAGAGAGAGAGAGAGAGAGAGAGAGAGAGAGAGAGAAAGGTAAATTGAGGGGAAAATGGAGGTAAAGGGAATAAGGCGTGAGCGAGGGAGGGTGAGACAGATGAATAAAAAAAGAGAAGTAAAAAAATAAAATAAATAACAGAAAGGAAGAGAAAGGATTGAAATGGAAAGACGTGTGGCAAATTACACGAGACAGAAATTAAAACCAGGGAAGTGAGAAATATAAACAATGAAGAGGAAGTGGAAGAAACAGTGAGATAAGGAAGACTTGAGGGAAAAAAATCGTGGTTAAGAGATGGAGGGTGAATAGAAGAGAAGTGGAGAAAGGAAGGGAGAATGGGGGACGAGACGAAAGGAGAAGGGGGAGGGAAGGTAGGAAAGACAGGCTAAAGCATAGATTTAAAAAAAAAAAATGAACAAGAGAGAGAGAGAGAGAAAAAAGTGAAAAAAAAACGAGATGGAATGACAGGAATAAGAAAGGGAAGAAAGAAATTAAAAGGATGGAGAAAACGGAGAGAAAGGAAAGCGGGAAATGAAGGGAAAAAGTGCGGAATGGAGGAAAAGAGGGAGGGAGGGAGGGAGGAAAGGAGAGGAGGAGGGAGGGACTGACCTGAAATTTATATTCGAGATCCCCGCGGCAAGACAATTAACATGGCTGACTGACCCTCCGCCCCGGCCAATCACAGCTCACTGAAAGATTCCCCTCCTGCCTGCACCCTGACGCTGCTTCCAGGGATTCCAGGGGCTCCATTCCAGGCGTTCATTCCAGGGAGGGTCATTAAAAAGTTCATTCCAGGATTCATTTCAAGGATCATTTGTACTCAAAGGTTCATTCCAGTGGGTCATTCCAGGGATTTACTCTTGAGATTCATTCCAGGGTGTCATTCCAAGGGGTTCATTCCAGGGTGTCATTCCAGGCGTTCATTCCAAAGTGTTCATTCCAGAGATTTACCTTTGAAGTTCATTCCAAGCGGTCATTCCAGGGATTAATTCCAGGCGCTCATTCCAAAGTTTCACACCAATTCTGTTTAAAAAGTTAATTGCAAGTGTCAATGAAGAGGGTTTATCCCAGAGATGTATTCCAAAGCTTCATTCACTAATTCACTATTCGACCTCGTTCCTACAGCGCCAAAATCTCAAATAATCCAGTTTTCCTTATTTAATTGTTTTTGTACGAGGGTTTTGTACGAGGATTTATTCTAAGACTACATTCTAGGGAGGGGAGACGGAAATTTCTGCAGTCCATTCTAAGAGTCCATTTTAGGGCCTCACTCCGGTTGCTTATTCAATGAGGTTGGTTCATTTCATTGGCTCGGTCAGAAGCTCACTATAAATTGACTCCAGTTCACTTGATGATTTATTACAGTTTCATTGCAGCATTCATACGTGCGGCTCATTCCACGGTTCATATTAAGCCTTTCACTGTGACACAAAACAATTAGCAGCACCAGAAGCAATGCGTCGAGTCTTTATAAGCATCTACAAGAGAATTAGCGATGAAAATAATGCAGTTTGGAATTTCTTCTCAGTTGAAGGACTGGAAGTGGCTGTGGAGAAAGTAAGGATGTTTCATTGACTGGTAATTCGGGAAAGGTTGGCAACTGACAGTCAAAGCATAATTTCATGATGCATTCCATAGTTCCATCTTTTCTAGGATTTTTCATTTGAATCATTCTTTGTGAGAACTCAACATTCTAGTCAGTTCTACGTTTTTGTCTTTTTTTTTTTTTCTTAACGCTTATTCCACATTTTTTTTTTATCTATTTTCCACGTTTTTTTTTTTTCTCAACTCTCATTCTCAACTCTCATTCTAAGTTTTTTTTTAGTTTTCTATTCCAAGTTTTTATCTCTTCCAAATTTCCTCAGCTCTTATTCCAGGATTTAATTTCCGGCCTCTATATTTCCTCTGCTTATATTCCAGCTTTTGATTTCCATGTTCCAGGTCCCCTCAACTCTTATTCCAGGCTTTCACTCACAATCAGCAAAACCAGAATTCCTCTTGGTCCAGTCTATTCTACTACTTGAAAGTTCACTCTCGCGTTGCAGGCTGTTTCTTTACTTCGGTTGAATGTTTCAGTGTTCACTCAGGTGTTCCTGGAATTATTTCTTTGGTGCTGTCAATTCTACCGAGCGAGTGTTTTCAGGTTTGTCCCGGTGTTCTTTATTGTAGTTGCCAATTTCATATTTTATCAATCTTCATTCCACGCCTCACTCTTCATTCCACTGCTTCAAGCTTTACCGCTATACCAAGGATTCTTTCTGGCTTTACAATTCCAAATACTCATCTAAGAATCCTCCTCATACTATCAGTAGCAGTAGAAGTAGTAGAGATGGTGGTGGTGGTGGTTATGGTGGTTATGGTGGTGGTGGTGGTGGTGGTGGTGGTGGTGGTGGTGGTTCAAAAAGTAAAGAAAGAAAGCAAGAAATAAAGAAAGGTACGGTACGAAAAAGAAGGAAATAAAGAAACCAGAGGGGGAGGAGGAGGAGGAGGAGGAGGAGGAGGAGGAGGACCACGAATAAAAGAAGGCAGAAGAATATACACAACCTGACGCCCCAAAAAGCAAACATGGAGAAAAAGAGGAAGAAGAAAACAAGAACAAGACCCAATTTTCCTCTTTTCTCTCTTCCTCTGCTTATTTGCCTCCTCCACCTCCTCCTCCGCCTCCACCTCCTCCTCCTCCTCCTCCTCCTCCTCCTCGTCCTATGCACCCATGAGACGGACAGAAAGCGACAACCCAATAAAGGAGGAGGACAAGACAGTTGAGAAAAGAGAGACTGAAATAAAACTTTAAAAAAAAGACGAGAAATTTTTCAATCTCAAAATTTTTCTCTGATTATAGGAATGCGTTATTTACTTAAAGAAGAACCACTGTAAGTATGTAAAATATTTTTTTGAGTTCTTAGGAGTGGTGCGTAGATAATAACTATATTTCACTTTTAAATGAAATGAAAATAAAAAGCTAAATCAAATAAAAGCACTGAGAGAGAGAGAGAGAGAGAGAGAGAGAGAGAGAGAGAGAGAGAGAGAGAGAGAGAGAGAGAGAGAGAGAGAGAGAGAGAGAGAGAGAGAGAGAGAGAGAGAAAATTAGGACATCCACATAATGAAAGCGTAAATTTTCTTCCTATAATCATTTGTTGTTGTTGTTTTTTGTTGTTTTTCATCATAAGCCTTTTTTTTTTTTTCTGTATTATATTTCAGGTTAGTATACGAGTATTCTTTCCAGCCTATCTCCACATCCCACAGACCTTCCCTGCACGGCAATGGAATGCGCGTCTTCGTGGTGCCACTTTCTTCCTCTCAACAGCAAAAGATAAAAAGGAAAAGAGCAGCACACTCGTATCCTCCTCTTCTTCCTCTCACTTCCTCTCTTACTCTCCTCCTCCTACCTTTCTTTCCTCTACTTCCCACCTTCCCTTAATTAATCTAATCTTCCTCCCTCTCTTCTCTCGTTCCTTACCCTCGCTTCTCTCCTATTCCTTCTCCTCCTTTCCATTTCCTCTCTTGCTTACTTGCTTCCTTCCTCTCGTCTCTCTCTCTCTCTCTCTCTCTCTCTCTCTCTCTCTCTCTCTCTCCTTACTTTCATGTCCATTTATCCTTACCTCACCTTTTACCTCCTGTCCTCCTCCCCTCACGTAATCTCATTTTCATTTCTCTCTCCCGCCTCATCCTGTTCCCTCACTTTTCCTACCTTCCCTCTGCCCCTCCACAGCCGAACAAGTGAGGTGATGAATTAATTGAGCCGGCGGGATGACATCTGTCCGCACTAATGATGAGGATAGACAGGCAAAGATAGATTGACACACGGGAGCCACTCAAGTACATCCAGATTGATAGATATGCAGGATGAATGCAAATATAGACAGACAGATAGACAATTGCACGCATCCACACCCACTTATCCATCCAGAGAGAGAGAGAGAGAGAGAGAGAGAGAGAGAGAGAGAGAAACGGGAGACACAGGTGACAGGTGCAGGTCTCAGGTAGGTGCCCGCAGCCCTGAGAGAGTGCCTCGGACAGGTATAATTGAGGTATATTTCCCCAGGGTGAGACCAGGTGCAGTGAGACTAATGGTACGGTGAGTGATGGGAACAAGCTCTATTATCTAGCTTACAGCTTAGCATAATGATCTCGCGAGTCAAGAGAGACAGAGAGAGACAGAGAGGGAGATTGATGGTCTGGCTGAGAGGTGCTGGTGATGGTATTAGCGCCCGCCAGCCATCCGTGAGTCTCAAAGCAAGGGATTGTGAGTCGTGTGGGATCTCGGCCAGGAGAGGCTTGTGGTAGACGGAACGCAAAGGGGTCGCCGCTAAATGGGAGCAGAAACCTGGTGGCGGTCGTGGCGCTCCTGGTGGCGTGGTGATACTGTCTCCACGCACGTAATCGTACTGGTAAACTCTGGAACTCTCTACCTGTTTCTCTTTTCCCGACTTCCTACAGCTCGACCTGCTTCAAAAGAGGAATATTAGAACGCCTCTGGAGCTAAACCGACAAACTTTTTTTTTGGGGGGGGTTTTAACTCTGACAACTACTCATTTGACTAACACTCATTGGTAAACTCTATTGGTAAACTCTGGAACTCTCGACGTGTCCGTTTTCCCGACTTCAACTGCTTCAAGAAAGGAGCATCAGGATGCCTCTGGAGCTAAACTGGCCAACTTTTTTTTTCGTTTTTTAACTCTTTGACTACCAGTATTATGAGGGCTGGAGGAGGAGGAGGAGGAGGAGGAGGAGTAGGAGAAAAAAACCTTGCAAAACCAAAAAGAAAAAAGTTATCATACTAAATTTACTGGTACAGAATTCAACGGAAGCCTCTAACAGACCTTTTCTTCCCCTCCAGAAATATTAAATGATGGAGCCTCAGATCCATGGTGCGCTATGCTTGCTGGGAGAGAGGCAAGACTCTGTTATTCGGCTTGGCACAAACCAACCCAGAGCAGGTGTGACATTTCCTGGCGGCTTCCTGGCTGTGTGTTTCACGGGTGGACGCTCTCACACAATAGCCAGCTGCTGTCCGGCGCCACACACGCCTTGACCCTTCGCATGACCCTTTCACGCCGCTTGACACGCCATTGTGTGCGAGGACCCGCCTGTGTTGTGAGGCCAGGCAAGGGGAAATATCGAATGCTGGATAAATTGTTTGTTTGTTGTGCGTGTGGGTGGGTGGGTGGGTGGGGGGGTAGGTGCGGGTATGAGTGATTTTACACACACACACGCGCGCGCAAGATGAGAGAGAGAGAAAGGGGGGATATGGGGAAACTAACGGCCCAGGAACAGTTGGGGAAATAAATCACACGAAAAACACGCTCGTGAAAAATAGTGTGGGGTTGTGCGTTATGTAAGAAATAAATTGACTAACTTCTCGACTATTTCTTCGACTCTACAGGAGCTTTTTTCCCTATCTTTTTTCCTTGTTGCTTCCTTGGCACGTTGAAAACGAAGGGAGGAAAAGGAAAAGAAAGACAGGAAGATATTAACAGGAAGGATAGAAGTAGCAGGAAGGACAAAAGAGATTATGCTCCTTCAGTCACTCGGCCTGTTTTCCTTTTCACGTTAAAGGAAGACAGGATGAATAGGGAAAGAAGGAAAGGAAGGATAAAAGAAAGAAAAGGACGAGGAAAGAGAGAGAGGTGATAGCAGAAAGACAGCAGTAAGAAAGCACGACGGAGATGATTTAGTGAAAGTCAAAGGATCTCTCTCTCTCTCTCTCTCTCTCTCTCTCTCTCTCTCTCTCTCTCTCCCCCTCTCTCTCTCTCTCTCTCTCTCTCTCTCTCGCTGAATAGCTGCGTCTTAGTAGAAAACAGGCCTAAATGACACCAACAATAACAATAATAATAATAATAACAATAACAATAATAATAATAATAAATAATAATAATAATTAGAGTCCTAAAGGAGCGTGTGATGATTAAAACTTTGATTATCTCAGAGTTTTGTTGTGAGATCCTTGTTTGTCACGCCCCCCATGCCAGGAAGACGAAGAAAGAAAAGGAAAAAAGAAAAGGAGGAGGTGGAGGAGGAGGAGGAGGAGGAGGAGGAGGAGGAGGAGGAAGGAAAGCCATAAACATGACATGCCAGTCTACCATAGTCAATATCAATTTATGAGAGAGAGAGAGAGAGAGAGAGAGAGAGAGAGAGAGAGAGAGAGAGAGAGAGAGAGAGAGAGAGAGAGAGAGAGAGAGAGAGAGAGAGAGAGAGAGAGAGAGAGCTCACTTTGATCAACCTTTTTCAATTAAGACACTCGTTAACTTTAACTTCAGTGATAAATTAAGCCGATTTTTTTTGAAAGACGGGAAAAGTACAAATTATTCTTTATTTTTACGCCTTCCGATAAATCCTCTCATAAATCATCAGATGCCTCCTCCTCCTCCTCCTCCTCCTCCTCCTCCTCTTCATCATCATCATCATCTTCCTCCTCCTCTTCATCTTCATCATCATCATCATCATCATCATCATCATCATCATCTTCCTCCTTATCTCTTCCTCACTTCCTTTATCTAATCTTTCCTCTCAGTTGGTTTCCTTCACTCATTGGTGATTATATGTTTTCACAGCAGAGTCAACCCCATTTTCCTCCTCCTCCTCCTCCTCCTCCTGCAAAGTATAATACAACATAACGAAAGGATTAAAAGAGGAAAAAGTTGCTTGTTGTCACTATTCGCCTCTTATTTAAATATTTCCCAGCTGCCTAATCTTTCCTTGCAATAAACATGAGGCGTCAGTCAGTCAGTCAGTCATGCAGTTGTCAGTCAGTCAGTCATGCAGTCAGTCAGGGGGCGCTAAATTATGCACCTCAGAAGAGTTAGGCGCCAATTGGATGCCTGCGCTTTGGTGTCTCATAGCGTTAATGTGTGGGTGATGAACGTTCTCTTGCCTTCGTTAGTTATTACTGGCGTGAGAGAGAGAGAGAGAGAGAGAGAGAGAGAGAGAGAGAGAGAGAGAGAGAGAGAGAGAGAGAGAGAGAGAGAGAGAGAGAGAGAGAGAGAGAGAGAGAGAGAGAGAGAGAGAGAGAGAGAGAGAGAGAGAGAGAGAGAGAGAGAGAGAGAGAAACTAGCCGGGAAACTGTCAGAAAAGATTTTAAACATTTCCAACCGCAGAAATAGATCCAGTGAGAAAAACGTTGCCTTCCCAGTATTCGTTGTGGCGAGTTTTATCAAATGTACCTCGAGGTGTTGGTGCGTCGGGCCATACACACACACACACACACACACACACACATTTACAAAGATTTCAATGCATCCCTTCTTTCCTTTCGCCACTGCTATTCAAGTGTGTGTGTGTGTGTGTGTGTGTGTGTGTGTGTGTGTGTGTGTGTGTGTGTGTGTGTGTGTGTGTGTGTGTGCGCTCGTGCGTGTGTGTAGTATAAGCGACATCCGCGGAGCTTTTAAAAGTTGTGGTTCGCATAAATTTACTCCCCAAAACCAGAGCGGCAAAGGGAGGAGGAGGAGGAGGAGGAGGAGGAGGAGGAGGAGGAGAGCGAGAGAAGACAGTATAAAGAAGAAAAGGTAAGGAGAGGAATGGAACTTAAAGAGGACAAGGAGAAAGAAAAGGAAAGGTAAAGTGAAGGAGGAAATGTGACAAAAAAGAAACCAACAGGAAAAAAAATATAAAGGAGACAGGATGCGGAGAGGTGAGTGGGCTTAATGGAGTACAGAGGAGGGGACTACAAGGAGAACTGGAATGGGTTGGAAGGGGACTGGAAAGGATGAAGGGGAGATGTGGCGTGGCTGAAAGGATGATTAAAATGTCAGAATAAAAGTCTTAGAAGGAACTAGGTGAAAATATGAAAAGGTACAGATGTTGCTGGAAGGAGAACGGGTAGGAAGGGTTGAAAAAGGGTTACACAAGAAGCTGGAAGGTTACAAATAGGGCTGAAGGGAAGCTGGAGAGACTTTAGAGAGACAGCAGGGGAGAGTTGTGAGGGTGCTGGAAGGGTGCTGGAAAGAGTGCTAATAAGGACTGGATGGGGCTGCAGGAGGAGCTGAAGATGTGGCAGGAAAGCTGAAGTTGCTTGGAGGAAACTGAAGAAAGGGTGAAAAACCACTGGCAGGGAACTGGGAGGGGACTGGAATGGGAGCTGGGAGGCAGATGGTAGGAGAACGTAATGGGGCTGCAGGAAAACTTGGAAGGACGGTGGAGGAAAGAGGTCGACTGGAAATACTCCCCAGATCCCCAAAGGAAAACCACGCAGAGCAACATCAACAAAAACAAACCAATAAATCTACACACAAACTTTTATTATATAAGAAAGTGCAGCTTCTCTTCCCAACCCCCTGTTCTTCTATCGCCTTATTCTATTGCTGTTATTTTCTTACCCTTCCTTTCGTTCCTTCTCCTCCTCTTCCTGGTCCTTGAAGATCTATGAACACTCCCTTTCTTCCTTCATCCAAACACAATGGCTATTCTTCCGTCCCCTCTCGCTTCCCATTCCCTTTCCATTCACCACCAATCTCTACTCCACTTGATCCTCGGCTTCCTCTTGTATCAAACTGGCTTCTGCTATGCCCGTCTCCTCCTCCTCCTCCTCCTCCTCCCCGTCATGTCTTCTCTGTCCACCCGTTCATTCTCAATCACATCCTCGTCTTCCTCCTCATCCTCTTCCCACTCTGCCATAACGAGGTACCATGCATACAGGACGCTGCAAATCATCATCATCACAATAAATGAGGAGCACATTTCGAGGCATCTGTTCCCTTACTCACCCGCTGAGCAAGTACATTTTTTTTTAGAAGGGAGTCTACATGCGCACACTTTCCATTCTGAGGATCTCTCGGAAGGATCGATTCTGCATCACCCACGAACTTTGGGGGCGTCTCCTTGGTCTCCTCGACTCAAGACAGATGGTAGTTTGAATAGCATTATCAGTTTCTTTTTATCTTTTCCAGTTTTCTTTCCTTCGGCTCTACTGGAAGTTATCAGGGTGGACAAGCGTGTTAGAAGCTGTTCTACATATCAGTATGACAAAATCATCCATGACAACGTGACTGATCATCTATGTGGCTTTGGGAATTGTCCTGATGAGAGAATAAAGGGCTTAAGAATACAGGTCACTTCATCTCACGAGTGTATCAGCTTTGTCTTGAACATCTTCGACCTAAAGACGTAAAAATAGACATGCTACCTGGAAATTCATTCATACCAGATTACTGATGTGAACTTTGACCTTTTCACTACCTTAATTATTTCCATTAGAATTCAGTGATACGTGTCGTGTTGCTTCTCTGAACGTGAACTGAAACAGAAACCTATTTGTAGTGAAATTATTGTGAATGAAAAGGTGTAATCAACCTTTTCACGTATAAAAGTATTGTTGATTAAAAATAGGAAGATTAATTAACTTGTCGAGCGTCCAACGAACCCTGCGATCCCTGAAATATTCTTTTTTTTAAGGAACAAAACGTGGACGCGAAAACTTTCTAAACTCTGCACACCTCACTCCTCACAGTCCCGCCTCACGCTGCTGCCGTGGAGTGGAGCAGCTGAGTCAAGCAACTGACTTCATCCTTGAATATAAAAATGTAGTTTATTTTCTCTTGCTCCTCCTCTTCCTCCTCCTCCTCCTCTTTACGCTACCTTATCCTTCTCTTCCTCCTCCTCTTCCTTCACCACCTCGACCTCGTCTTCCTCCAAATCTCCATCTACTCCACTCTCAGCACCTTAATTCTATCCTCCTCCTCCTCCTCTTCCTCCTCCTCAAAGCGGCACTCTCTCTCCGTGGCGCTGAGAACTTTGTTAGCACCTAATGACGCTCCAACACCACAGTTATTAAGTCGGATAATTAGCTCATTTTCCTTGGGTTGGGGTGGCTGCCGTTCCTGGCCAATGATCGCCCTCTTACCTCCCAGGACCACCTCTCGACGGAGCCACGGAAACAACGAGGAATAAAGCTAAGACGCAGGTAAGGATATGGAGAGAACCAGGTACAGGAAAGCCAGGAAAAGATACAGTGGGAAACAGGAAACGAAAAGACAAGAAGGCAGGGAGAAAGGGAAGGAGAGGGAAAGGCTGCGAGAAAAAAAACAAGAAAGGGGAGGAAGCAGGGAGGGAAAGAAAAGGAGATAGAAAACCATGGAAAAAGAAGCAGAGAAAGGGAGAAATCATAGAGGCAGTGACGCAGGAAGGAAAGGAAGGCGAGATGAAGGTAACGGAGAAAACCATGGAAAAAGAAGCAGAGAAAGGGAGAAATCATAGAGGTAGTGACGCAGGAAGGAAAGGAAGGCGAGATGAAGGTAACGGAAGGAAGGAGGAAGTAGGAAGGCAGGAAAAATAAGGAGAGAAGGAGTCAAGAGGGTAGCAGAGAGGCAGAGAAAGAGAGTCCTGAGTGAAGGGGAAAAGAGGAAGGGAAGGAGGAAGGAAATTATGAAAAGAAAAAATCAAGGAGAAAAGAAGAAAGGGGAAAAAAAAAGAAGAGAAAGGGAAGGTCAGCTGGGAGTAAGAGAAGAGAAGAGAAGAGAAGAGAGAGAGAGAGTGAGACGATAATAATAATAATAATAAATAATAATAATAATAATAATAATAATAATTTCTCGCATTCACATGCCATCGCAAAAATTTTCAGGATATTTATTTTTTTTCACCCATTGTTTTTTAATTAATGAAAATGTGATATGAAAATAATGCAAAATTAAAAAAGAAATGACGGGGACGAATATATAGAAAATATTAATAAAAGACTAACTTTAGCCATTACCGCAGCCTCCTCTCTCTCTCTCTCTCTCTCTCTCTCTCTCTCTCTCTCTCTCTCTCTCTCTCTCTCTCTCTCTCTCTCTCTCTCTCTCTCAAGCTTTTCCACCAATCTCCAAGCTGGGAAAAAAAAGTGTTAGCCATTTTGAGCAAGATATATATTACCCTATGGCCATTGAGAGAGAGAGAGAGAGAGAGAGAGAGAGAGAGAGAGAGAGAGAGAGAGAGAGAGAGAGAGAGAGAGAGAGAGAGAGAGAGAGAGAGAGAGAGAGCAAAAAAAGGCGTAACCACAAACGCCAATTTATTTCCCAGGGGAATATACATAGGTCCATTACTCCTCCTCCTCCTCCTCCTCCTCCTCCTCCTCCTCCTCCTCCTCTTCCTCCACTTTGATCTCCCGTCAGTGAGGGAGGAGAGGCTGCCGCGGAAAACGTGATTAAGAGGGTTTTATATTCATGGAGGAAATCAGGAGAAAAAAATCTGAATATTAACTCTTGAATAAGGCAATGTGGTATATTTATTAGGGACTGAAAAAATGTGGGGAGGAGGAGGAGGAGGAGGAGGTGGTGGTGGTCTGGAGGGAGATATAACGAGAGATAAGAATAAGGGATGTGCAGAGAGAGAGAGAGAGAGAGAGAGAGAGAGAGAGAGAGAGAGAGAGAGAGAGAGAGAGAGAGAGAGAGAGAAAGGGGGGATTTCATGTTACGAAAAATGTGAGCGTGTAGGGATGAAAGACATTTTAATGGAGGGGAAGTGGAGAGAGACTGAAAAACGACACACACACACTCGTTGTCATGCAGACTGATAGACAGACAGACAATTTTCATCCCTATATACTGTAATGGACTTTTTTTTTACATTAATTGACGTTTTTATCTTTGTTTTTACTTTTGACAGTGTGAAAAAGGGCCAACAAATCTGCAGATGTGTGTTGTGTCATTTATTTGCATTTTTTGGTGATCCTCTGTGGATTAATAGTAATTCTGCAACTTGACCTCTCTCTCTCTCTCTCTCTCTCTCTCTCTCTCTCTCTCTCTCTCTCTCTCTCTCTCTCTCTCTCTCTCTCTCTCTCTCTCTCTCCAATTAGAGCTTATAATTAGCAACTATACGACCCTGCCATATACGTATACCTGACCCCTTCCAGTCACCACCACCACCACCCCCACCACCCCCTCGTGTGTTGCAGGGTCATGAAATATAATGATAATGATGGCAATAATAATAATAATAATAATAATAATAATAATAATGAGGTGACGTGTAAAGTCGTTTTCATCATTAAATATCAACAGAAATACTCAGAATTACACTGTGCAAATTTTCTTCATTACCATATTGCTGCCCTGCTCCTCTCAGTGGCGACGAAACTATAATGGTGTTGATGTGCCTGGCGACAGTATCCTCATCCAGTTTACCACCACGCCTTAACTCGTTCACCACCACAGCAATAGTGTGGCTGAATAAAAACATGAATGAAGAAATAAAAATTGAATATACATACTCAAATCCTTATTTCCTAAAAGAAGACTGTAGTGGAATCGAAAGAGTTTGCCAAGTTACCCTCTGCGTAAGGCATCTTGATAACTCTTGAAATAGTGCAAGTCGCAAAGTTTGACAATTACCAGCACTATTAAATTAGCAGGCGTCAGGATGGCCGAGCGGTCCAAGGCGCTGCGTTCAGGTCGCAGTCCGGTCTTCCGGGCGTGGGTTCGAATCCCACTCCTGACATGAGTGTAACGTTTTCCGCGAGTTTTGTTTGCCTCGATGCGCCTGTACTGCACAAGCAAGAAGTGTACCCTGACAAGCACACACTGAAGATCGTAGTTATCGTTACTAGCATTAGCAAAAAGTGAAGGAAAAAACTATAATGATCTAGTAAACTTACTTTATAACTAATTCTTTCTTTTTACTACTCTTGGAAGACCGAGGCTTTAGTGGGCAGTTAATGTCAATCTTCTCGTTCCCCTTGAGAATGAACGAATACAAATTATCAAACGTATTTGATCAGAAGGCACAAATTCGACTATTATAAATCAAACCAGTGTGAGGAGCGGCCACAGTGTGCTGAGAGACGCCAGTGAACTTCAGAGATGAGACTAGTAAGTTATGGTGCAGAGGGAGAGGAGAGGAAGGAAGAGGGGAGCTGGGAAGAGAGGAAAGGGGAGAAGATACGAGAAGATACGAGAGGGAGGGAGATTACGGAGAGGGAGAGGAAGGAAGAGGGGCGCTGGGAAAAGGGGGAGAGAGAGAGAGAGAGAGAGAGAGAGAGAGAGAGAGAGAGAGAGAGAGGGGGGGGGGGAGTGGAAAGGAAAGGGTGGAAGCTATAGGAAAGGAAACACAGAGAAGGAAAAATGGTGAGAAAAGAGAAGTAAGAAGGGAAAGATAAAAGAATATAAGAAAGGAAGAAAGGATAGAAGGTAAGGAGGAGGAAGGGAGAGTGGTGTTTAGTTCCTGTCACACACACACACACACAAGAAATTGGTGTGTGCGTGTGTGTGTGTGTGTCCGTTATATGATTAACAATTCTATATGCATACACACAAGTCCATTATCACAGAATAAGTAATTTCTCTCTCTCTCTCTCTCTCTCTCTCTCTCTCTCTCTCTCTCTCTCTCTCTCTCTCTCTCTCTCTCTCTCTCTCTCTCTCTCTCTCTCTCTCTCTCTCTCTCTCTCTCTCTCTCTCTCTCTCTCTCTCTCTCTCTCTCTCTCTCTCTCTCTCTCTCTCTCTCTCTCTCTCTCTCTCTCTCTCTCTCTCTCTCTCTCTCTCTCTCTCTCTCTCTCTCTCTCTCTCTCTCTCTCTCTCTCTCTCTCTCTCTCTCTCTCTCTCTCTCTCTCTCTCTCTCTCTCTCTCTCTCTCTCTCTCTCTCTCTCTCTCTCTCTCTCTCTCTCTCTCTCTCTCTCTCTCTCTCTCTCTCTCTCTCTCTCTCTCTCTCTCTCTCTCTCTCTCTCTCTCTCTCTCTCTCTCTCTCTCTCGTACACTTCCTTCCACTAATCAAGGGAGATGGAAAAAAAGTCCCAGCACTGAGGAATATTAGGAGAGAAAACACATTACCTGCCTCCAACCCCCCTACCTTCACCCCCATCTCCCCTCCCACTCCCCCTCCCCTTCCCCTCATTCCTTCCCCCCACCCCCATCCCCCACCTGCCGAACCAAAGTGACGGACAGGTAAGAGTAAAAACTTCCCATTATGTTCCCTTGAAGGTGATGGATGCCTCGAAACTCATCCTTTTCTTTGGGGAGATTGAGTGGTGGTGGTGGTGGTGGTGATAGTAGTAATGGTGGTAGTAGTAGAGGTAGTAGTAGTAGTAGTAGTAACAGCAGCAGCATGCCTACCACCACCACCATCTCATCACCCTAAAATAAAAACTGTTAATATGACAAAACAGGAGGAGGAGGAGGAGGAGGAGGAACAATTTCAAGTCAGTCTGAAAAATGGTTAATTATTTCTTGCAACGAAGCAATGTGTTATGCAAATTGTATCAAGGCAGGAGGGTGTTACAAGCCGTGTGTTCTTCCTTTGTCCTCCTATTTGCTCTGCTAGCCTGTCTTTCCCTCTGTCTGTCTGTCTGTCTGTCTGTCATGCTTGTATCAGTTATTAATCTTACCTTATGTTCCTTTGTTTTGTCTAATTTCGTTTTTATGTTGGTTTTATTGGTTTTGGTATATTTGTCTATTGTCTGTCTCTTTTTTCTATTTTCACTTCTATCCTCTTTTTTCCATTTATCTGTCTGTTTATCTATCTATTTATTTGTTATTCATTCATTTTTTAATTTTATCTCTCTCGCTCTCGCTCTCTCGCTCTCTCGCTCTCTCTCTCGCTCGCTCTCTCGCTCTCTCTCTCGCTCTCTCTCTCGCTCTCTCTCTCTCTCTCAATTTACGCCACACAGTAATTACTTTGGCCTGACCTTCGCTCAAAAGGTCATGGAGGTCAAAGGACTAAGCGAGGTCACCCTGCAATATTAGCGAGTCACACAAGGGCAGAGAGAGAGAGAGAGAGAGAGAGAGAGAGAGAGAGAGAGAGAGAGAGAGAGAGAGAGAGAGAGAGAGAGAGGAAGCAAGGGACCCATGAATGTCTGCCTCTGAATTATAGATGGATATAATTCATTATTTCATTATCTTTTTCAGGGACCCGTTACTTAATGGCGCTACTCTCTCTCTCTCGCTCTCTCTCTCTCTCTCTCTCTCTCTAAGTGTAACCTAAGAAATGTATAAAAGAAATGCAACTCCGATACAGTAATGCTGCTACTACTACTACTACACTACTACTACTACTACTACTACTACTACTACTTCTACCACTGTTTATTCCTACAAATTGTTTAAGCTCTTATGTTAACGCAATATTGTTACTATTATTACTATTATTATTACTATCATCATCATCACTACTCATTACGGGGCAATCTTCCAGAGTATGTACATCGGTTTCTCTCACATCACAGAGGCACGTCCTCCTCACAGCACCGCGGCATTTTTATGAACACTGCCAATCAGAGACAAAATAACACAAACGAGTAAAACAAAAAAAAAAGGTTAGTCGTATTTTTTTTTTCCCTGACACTTTTGTTATTCCTCACATTTCGCAAGGGAATAACACCAAGCTTTTACCGCAGTTTTTGTGGCGTGAAGCGAGTCCACACAAACATTTTATAGAATAATGTGCGGAGTACAGTGGAGTTAAATAAAGCCGTTCTCTTTCACAGTACTGTAACGTACCTTGCTTTTTTCTTCATCTCAGGTGACTGGTTGCGTATTCTGGGGTGAGGACCAAGCTTTAAATAGGACCTGGAGGAAAGGCGAGACGAGTATTTGCACGCGTCACTCCCTGGCCAGCGTCACGTGTAGCGGTAGTGATGACATCAGGTGAGACGCAATGACTACTAATGAGAGATGTAATAACCTTAGAAATAAGTATGCAAATAAATAAACAGATAAATATTTAAAAAGGTAAATAAATGAGTAAATAAAGATATATATAAACAAATGAATAATCAACCACCAAGAACAAGAACGGGATATCAATTCAAGCAAGAAGAGGAGAGATGCTGTCAGGTGGAGTCAGTGTCAGTGTCTCTCATGCTACTGATTCAGTCTGACCAAGCCTTGAATGCTTAACGCGACGCAAACACGCGGACTTCTTCATGGAGGCAACACATGGTCTGTTGAAGGCATAATGACATAGCAACGAGTGGAATGTAGGTCAGCATGATTGGAAAGTGTGAGTGGCGTGTAGATAGAGGTGTTGGTGAATGGTTGAAATGCATAGCGGGGAAATGAGAGCGGTGAAAATCAGGTAAAGCCAATTAACTTGTCATACTTATCCAGGGAAATAGGGAATGCTGCAGAAGTCCACCCAACATACACCTGACAGCTCCTGAACGGTCTGCCGTGTCTCCACAATCTTCAGTCCTCTGATTTGCTGACGTCCTCCTTACACAGCCTGACAGATGAAAGATTGCCAGCACATCAGAGGCCTCATCACTACGGAAAAATACTAAACACGGTGTAAAACAAAACTTTAAGTGACTTGACTCTGTACATGTGGTAGAAGTATATACTACGAGCGATGTATAGAGTATTACTTAGAATTAACGATAAAATTTGATATGCATTTCTCACTATCACAGACGGAGCATAAAATATATATACTGTCCACGTTTTCTGTTGCTAGAGACGGTGACGTACACTTTACTGCCCTGCCCTCGACTCTTCTAATAAAATATAAATTTCAATTAGTCTGAACACACTCTGCCTTGTGTAATAACAGCGGCGCGTGTTTAAGTGGCCGGCCCGTGAAGTATTTTTCATTACGCTCTTATCATTTACACTTTCTGATAATTTGTTTTTTTACGCAACAGATGTAAGCAATAACCTGACATGCCACCGGCCCAGCCTCGTACGTCCTCAGCACTCAGCGCGAGGTAGAATAATATTATATTTATTTAAAGGTTGTTTTAATTCTACCCACGTTTCTCTCTCTCTCTTCTCTCTCTTCTCTCTCTTCTCTCTCTTCTCTCTCTTCTCTCTCTTCTCTCTCTTCTCTCTCTTCTCTCTCTCTCTGTCCATCTTCCTAGCTATCTGTCTATCCGTCTGTCTGTCTGTCTGTCTGTCTATCTGTCTGTCTATCTGTCTATCAGTTCACGCAGCAGCCTCAGACACACACGCCTCGTCTCACACCATTCCCCGGTTCGTATCCTCGCCCGCTCTGACTACAGGTCTATTACTTTTACCAGGCTCTAGTTAGTGGAAATTATGATTTGCCTCGTGGTTCTAGTGAGAGTTTGACAGTTCTGCATCATTACTGAGAAAAATGGGAATCCGAATTGCAGTATCATCTCCGTGGCCTTTGAAATCACTCCTTATGAGGGAACAAAGCGATTAAGAATAGAAGTGTAATTATCTGCACTTTC
>NC_087170.1:18318994-18366494 GCF_035594125.1 Scylla paramamosain | reverse complement strand
AAGATGATGATGATGATGATGAAGAAAAGAAAACAACAGCAACAACAAAATGATGAAAAAAAAAATCATTTGAGTTCAGTTTCAAAATACAAAGGCAGAGAGTGTAACGTGTTCAGATTAACTTGTAACTTTCCCGCCTGAATGAGCAGGTGACGACGGGACACAACCACTCTGGTCGGTGCAGCGGCATAGCAGTCATTAAGAATTCAGTGCAACAGGTGATGAAGCTGATTAAGAGTCCAATCATTAGTCATTATTTATCAGGAAATCAGTGAGTGAGCGACAGACTTATTAACGTGACATTAGTTGGCTAGGAGTGGAATGGTCACCAGGATTTAAGTGCTAATTTTATGGTGAGGGATGAAATTAAGTGTCCAACAAAGAGTTCATATTATGTTCGTTAGGAGACTCAAACCGCCAAGTCTTTTTGGTGAATTTCCTTTCCTTTTTTTCTGCAGAATTATTTTAGTGTTGCTGCAGCGCCTGCTAAGAAATTATTGACTAGTTAGTTAATTTTGTTATTTATCATTTATTATCATAATTATTATCTTAATTAATTAGTTATAATCACGATAAAGATATTTGTAAAAATAAATAAAATAGCGAAATGGAAAGTTAAGAAAACCTTGAACACACTAGAACAAACTATTTGTTTTTTTTTCATTCATATTTTGAATCACCCGCGCCTTCCGAACACCACGCAGTTCAGCGAGACCTAAAGCCTTCCACTGCCGAAGCTGTCCTTTGTTGACATTCAGAGGTCTGACATACAGGCATTCATTCAGAAGTACATCCGTTTCACTGCGGCAAGTCTCATTGGAGAAAAAAAAAATGGTTAGTCTGACATACAGGCATTCATTCAGAAGTACATCCGTTTCACTGCGGCAAGTCTCATTGGAGAAAAAAAAATGGTTAGCAGATCAATTCAAAACACTGAAAATTAAAAAAAAAATAGTTTCGTCCGCCAGTGTGACACGGATGTACTCTCTAATATCCACCCAATTAATTCAACGAAGAGAAGAAAAGAGAGACCAGGAAATTAATTTTGTTCTCTCTCTCTAGACTCCACAACCCAATACATTAACACAAAAAAAAACTTATATACATGAATGAAAAATATTGCCACCCTGGAGAACGACTAATACATTTCGCTGCCTGAACATACGACATGCAAGTAAGAATCACGTCCCATCACAATGCAATTTCCTTCCTATGTATTTCCAATCCTCGGCGCCCCGTAGTCCCTGAAGAGTGTCTCCATAATGTCCCCTGAGCAATGCATTTCCTCCAGTCCTTCACCTCCATTAACCACTTCGGCAGCTTTACCGCAAGGAGAGAGAGAGAGAGAGAGAGAGAGAGAGAGAGAGAGAGAGAGAGAGACTTAAAAAAACATATCCCAATTATCAGATGAAAATGTTTAAATCGATTTTTTAATTTCCAACTAAGTTAAATAAGATTATTACCTATGCCGCACTCCTAAGAACCCTAGATAATATTCTAAATATGTACATATTTAGAATAATCAGATAAATTTTAATTGAATTTCTTTTACTTTATTTAAAGGAAGATAACGAAAGGCGCACTGTAAGGCTAAACGTGTTGACATTTGGACAGATACACACACACACACACACACACACACACTAAATGCTTTTACGAGTCTGCAAATTGTGTGCAGTGACCTAAAAGGAAGAAGAAGAAGAAAGAAAAAGAAAGAAGAAAGAGGAGGAAGAGGTAAGAGAACGAAACAAGTAATACGTAAAACTAAGACGAAAACTTAAAAACACATAATCCACCTAACTGAGAAAAAGACGGAGAAATAAAACGAAGAAAACTATGAAGCCTCTCTCTCTCTCTCTCTCTCTCTCTCTCTCTCTCTCTCTCTCTCTCTCTCTCTCTCTCTCTCTCTCTCTCTCTCTCTCTCTCTCTCTCTCTCTCTCTCTCTCTCTCTCTCTCTCTCTCTCTCTCTCTCTCTCTCTCTCTCTCTCTCTCTCTCTCTCTCTCTCTCTCTCTCTCTCTCTCTCTCTCTCTCTCTCTCTCTCTCTCTCTCTCTCTCTCTCTCTCTCTCTCTCTCTCTCTCTCTCTCTCTCTCTCTCTCTCTCTCTCTCTCTCTCTCTCTCTCTCTCTCTCTCTCTCTCTCTCTCTCTCTCTCTCTCTCTCTCTCTCTCTCTCTCTCTCTCTCTCTCTCTCTCTCTCTCTCTCTCTCTCTCTCTCTCTCTCTCTCTCTCTCTCTCTCTCTCTCTCTCTCTCTCTCTCTCTCTCTCTCTCTCTCTCTCTCTCTCTCTCTCTCTCTCTCTCTCTCTCTCTCTCTCTCTCTCTCTCTCTCTCTCTCTCTCTCTCTCTCTCTCTCTCTCTCTCTCTCTCTCTCTCTCTCTCTCTCTCTCTCTCTCTCTCTCTCGACATAATGAGTGATACAATTAGAATACTGCAAAAGCTCAATACCCTCGCTACACTTTCGTTCCCAAGGCAACCAGTGTTTCTCCCTCACACTTTCATCTCCCCTTCCATGATGAGCGCCTCTGTGCCTATCTGCTAACTGCGCACTCAGTCATTTCGAACTCTGATCTCCACTACATTTAACAGGTTCTTATGAAGGGTACTAAGGTTTCCAATGGTGTTTACATGGTTCAAGTGGTAGTTTAACAATTAGACTTTGCTATAAGAGAAAAAAATACAGCTTGTTAGAGTTTAGGAACGTGATCCAGAAATTTAAACTTTTCTGAGGCTTCTAAACTCCTTAGCTCGATTTTTTAGCAAGCTTCGGTGGGATTTATTACGGCTTTCAACAGTGTTTCAATAATCAGAGTGACAGTTTAACAGTTAAAGATTCTGCATTATAATTTGAAAAAGGCATCGTGAAAATCTGATCTACATTGTGGTCTTTGAGAAAACCACGTTTCAAAATATAACGCTTAATCTTTTGACGACTATGGCTTCTCTCTAGGTCCACGAAATAGTTTGATACACATTTCCGACAAAACAAAAAAAAGCGATCATGTTCAAAATCTGTAGTATTTGTCTTTAATTTCTGTTTGTTAAAATTGTCTATGGTGATTCAGATAAGTTAACAAGTATATCACTGTCATAAACTGTCATATATTCTACAGTTTGTATATCATATGATACTGTGATCTAAAAATTTATCTATCTATCTACCTATCTATTTATCGCCAGCTGGGACAAAAAAGTTGAACAGTCATGAAAGAAAGTAATGTATTTAACTTTCCATCCACCCTTTCACACACCCATCCACTTATTCATCCATCTATTACCAGTTAGGACAGAGATGAGCAGCCAGTCAACAGAGCGACGCGTCCAGCACATCTCATGACGCAACCCCGCCCTCCCCACACGCCTCCAATGCCCCTCACGCGCCCCTCCCTCGCTGCCACTCCATCAAGGGGCGTCCAGACACCCAATTCACTACACCCCTACCGCCACACAACCCTCCGCGTGACCTCTTGCCTAAATATCAATCAATCACTCAATCAGTCAATCAATTCTTCCTCTGAACTGTGTGTGACGTAGAAAGCAGCGTCGTATTTTATTGTTATGGTATACAAGTATCAATCAATCAGTCAATCAGTCAATCTTTCCTCCTCTGTCTCCCAGTAATATCCAAAACTGCCCCGAATTGCTTCATTATTTTTTTCTTTATTAATTTTCACTAACCTATATATTTTCACAATGTCCCCGTTAAGCTAAACTGAATTTCACAGAGCATGGAGGACAATGGCTCTCTCTCTCTCTCTCTCTCTCTCTCTCTCTCTCTCTCTCTCTCTCTCTCTCTCTCTCTCTCTCTCTCTCTCTCTCTCTCTCTCTCTCTCTCTCTCTCTCTCTCTCTCTCTCTCTCTCTCTCTCTCTCTCTCTCTCTCTCTCTCTCTCTCTCTCTCTCTCTCTCTCTCTCTTCTCTCTCTCTTCTCTCTCTCTTCTCTCTCTCTTCTCTCTCTCTTCTCTCTCTCTCTCTCTCTCTCTCTCTCTCTCTCTCTCTCTCTCTCTCTCTCTCTCTCTCTCTCTCTCTCTCTCTCTCTCTCTCTCTCTCTCTCTCTCTCTCTCTCTCTCTCTCTCTCTCTCTCTCTCTCTCTCTCTCTCTCTCGCTGTTGTTGCTGTCACTTATGCACGACACAACACATGTTCTACCTCAATGATGTCATAATGAAAGTAATCACTGCTATTTACCTTTGACGCAGCGATGGGCTGAGTCGAAGGATCGGTGACGGCGGTGGTGGTGGTGGTGGTGGATGCGTCGCTGGGTCGGCAAAATAAAAAGGCAACACGAGAAGCGAGTCCACTGCGCCTTACAGTCAATGTAAACCCCGATAACTTCCTCCCAACACACAGTAATCCCCAAACCAGTGTCTTCCACCACCTGTCGGAATCACAGTCAGACGACCTGTCAGGGGAGAGAAATATAGTAATTAAGCCAGCAGTGGCACACAGCAAACACAATTATAAGACAATGCACAAATAAAGCGTACATTGGAACATTAACGTTGCAATACAGTAATAAGGCTTCAACAGAACATTATGATACTAAAATAAAGCTTACACCAGCTCAGTCTCACTACAACACACTGCACTGCGCCGGTCACGGGAAATGAAGGTTGGCCTATCGTACTCTGGCAACCTACTCGTCTTAAGCAGTGCGTGTAGTAGGCTTCAGAAACTTTCATCAGTATTAACGGTGCATAGGGGCACCATTTATTTTATTATTTGAAACTAAAAATTGACTGTATTTACCGGTATTCGCCATTGTTGCCTGTATATATTATTGACAGTGATAAGTATTCTTGAGGCGTACCGCAAGCACGGGTTCGAACGCAGGGCCGTATTCAGAGATGCTTCGCTCTCTCACCACACTCCCGATTTCTTGCGGTTTGGTCGACCTAACCCGAAGCGCAGAGCTGGAGCAATGTTTAAAAAATACAAACTCCACGTTTAAAAAAATCGAGCCAGTTCCTCAATCTGCCACTAGAACCGCAAAAATACCCTTGGAAACCCATGTAACTTGAACTAGAACCTTTTCAGAGTGGTGGAGGTGCGGCGCAGAAGTGTTTCAGAATATGATTCACAGTTTTGCGGAATAGGTCGCCAGATGAAGCAACTTTCAGTCCTCATCACCGTCACTACAGTAAAATTAAAGAGAAAAACTATCACTTTAGCACGGGAACAAACTTTCACCACACATATGTCTTACCCAAAGAGACAAACAAGGAAGCATCAGCCAGTGTTAGCCGAGCCAGTAATCTGATGCACTACCTGATAACACGCACAGCCTACCGATCTCCAGTAATATATTGGCCAAACACACCATGCTCCATCAGAACCATCGCTCCACGCCCCGCCCTCCCCTCGTCTGCAGAGCCACATGTGGATTGAATGCCCGCGCCTCTGTCACCACTAAATGCATGCGTGACTTTTAATAATGCGTCACGTAAATGTATTCTGTTGACATGGCCGATGTGAAATTTATGCGTGTGTTGGTGGTGGTAGTGTTGGTGTTGTTGTTGGTGATGGTGGTGGTGGTGTAAGTACTGAAGTACTGGATGGGTGATAGTAGTAGTAGTAGTAGTAGTTGTAGTAGTTGTTGTAGCAGTGCGTCATAACAGCGAATAGCTTGGTTATGTATGCTATTGTAGGGACAAATGTTGCTGTTTTTCCGCAACCATTTACATAAACAAATATACATACGTACAATTTATGAACACACACACACACACACACACACACACACACACACACACACACACACACATTTATCCATCTAATTTCGTATGGCCTCCGATGAACCCCCTTTAATCATTCACTCGCCTTTGCATTAGTGATGAGCGTTAGGCTCCTCTGTAGCTTTGCAGGGGCTTGTGGTAGGCTTGCAGCAGGGAGGGGAGTAAGGAAGGGAAGCTGAGGATCATACCAGGAAGGGAGAGGAGGGAAGGGAAGGAAATGAGAAAGGGGAGACCGGGGAGGGTGAGAAACGAAGGGAATAGGAAGAGGTGAGACAAAGGAGGCAGGAGGAGGAAAGAACAAGAGAGAAGAGGGAGGAGAACACAACAGGTGAGAGGGATGTGAAACAAGGCAGAAGGAAATGAGAGAAGAGGAGGAAAGCAATGACTATGGAACTGAAATGAAGGAAGAGAGTGAGAGAAGATGGAAACTGGGAGTGAGAGAAAAAGGGAGGGAAGAAAGGGAAGGCAGGATGAACGAAAGGTAGGAAGTGGAAAAGGTGAGAAAACGAAAGGGAAACTAAGGGTGACTTAAGAGATGGAGTAGGAGGGAGAGGAGGAAGAAGAGAGTGAGAGAATGAGGGGAGCAATGGGAGTGAGAGGGAAGAAGGGGAGTGAGAGGAGAAAGGGGGACTAAAACATGAGGTTAAAGACGACCTGAAGCCAACACCGCCTCGCCCATGAGAGAGAGAGAGAGAGAGAGAGAGAGAGAGAGAGAGAGAGAGAGAGAGAGAGAGAGTAGTTTTTTTAGCCGCACCGGAAATAAAGAATGAAAAAGACCTCGAAAGTCAATTAAGACAAAAATAAATAAACGTGTACACCTCTCTCTCTCTCTCTCTCTCTCTCTCTCTCTCTCTCTCTCTCTCTCTCTCTCTCTCTCTCTCTCTCTCTCTCTCTCTCTCTCTCTCTCTCTCTCTCTCTCTCTCTCTCTCTCTCTCTCTCTCTCTCTCTCTCTCTCTCTCTCTCTCTCTCTCTCTCTCTCTCTCTCTCTCTCTCTCTCTCTCTCTCTCTCTCTCTCTCTCTCTCTCTCTCTCTCTCTCTCTCTCTCTCTCTCTCTCTCTCTCTCTCTCTCTCTCTCTCTCTCTCTCTCTCTCTCTCTCTCTCTCTCTCAGTGCGGAAGCAAGCAAAATATGACGCCTGAGAATTCATAAGCAAAAAAAAAAATGAAAAAAGCACATTCCAATTCCGAAAAGGCCTTTGATAATCTCTTTTGAAGTCAATATCGATACGTTTTGAAAGATAGAAGGAAAAAAAAAATATGGGAGAAGGAAATACGTAGCGTGTTCTAAGGATTTCGTTTTCTTGTACAGGTATTACTTTGTGTGCGATTTCAAAGACTAAGACTGTATTGAAATTCTCACGTCAGGACAGACTTGAGTATCTTTAGTGGTGGTTTTTGGCAAGTATCTTTAGTGGTGGTTTTTGGCAAGGGAAAAGGGGCGTATGATCCAGGGTTAGAATCGTGAACGTAAAACTCGTGCAAAGGTTCTATTTGAGTCCTGCTAAAACTATACTTAAGTCTTACATTTAAAACTTCCTATGAGAAATTAAAAACTCGTTAATGTCAGAATATTTTTAGAAGAAATCAACAACAATTGGAAAACAAATAATTCCATAAACCCGCTCTTGCACAATACTTTTCCGCCCACCATGACGAGAGAGAAATTTTATTGACCATAAAACTCACGTATAAAACGACACTACTCCTGAAGAAAGTGTGTGTGTGTTGTTACGTGTGAGCATACACTGAACTCTAGGGGATGGACCATGAAGGGGTGTTGCTCACACTAACAATGGAAGGGTTAAAAGAAAAGAGAAAAGGAGACATTTTAACTGCTATTTAATATCTTAAAGTCGGCCCTTAAATTAAGTAACAAAAAATTGAAGATTATTTAAGTAAGTAAAAGTAAGTAACAAGGAGTGGCAATCTGAACTGGACTGAATAACTTAAAAGACTGGTTCAGTTAATAACTTAAGCCAAGTTAGTAAATGCATATAGATACAAATTACAAAAATAAACACCTTTACATATACATAATAGAAAATAAATATAAATGTGTTTGTGTGTGTGTAACACTGGTGTAACTCTTACCACCGCTCTCGAGTGTATATGAAACTCCCAGGGTATGCCAAGGCGACCTCAGAGCTATAGCGACCCTTGGAGGAGACTGAAGCTCGATGGAACTCCACCCCTCGTTATCGGCTTGGTAGCCTGCTAGAGGTCACGTATCCAGTATGCCTCAAGCTATACACGTGGCAGCGCCACGAGTTGAGAGGCAAGCACCTGGTTCCGTGGTAGAGTAGTCACGTGTGTGACAGTGTGTGTGTGTGTGTGTGTGTGTGTGTGTGTGTGTGTATTTTCAAATAGTGTACGTAGTAGTAGTAGTAGTAGTAGTAGTGGGAGGCGGTGGTGGTCGTGATAATTGTGGTGAATGCAGTAGTAAACTCAGAGACAGACAGACGGATAGGCAGGCAGGCAGGCAGAGAGACAAAAATATGTAGTTAATCAGCTGAACTTGGCTTAGGAATTGCGTATTTATAGAGTGAGAGGCAGATGATCAACTCACGTCATCTAATTCAACACATTTCCAGTATTCCCTGCACGCAAAACTGAAAATCACGCGATTTTTCTGGCAGAAATATACAATGAAACAACAAATAAAAGAAAAAAATAGATAAATAGGTATACTGAGTCATTCCCCGCAATGATGAAAGACCTAAGTAATTCCTGTTATAACATATAATTACGTAACTTTCCAGGACTAATAACACACCGAGATAGATACACAGCGCTACATACTGCGTCATGGCTGAGTGGCTGACAATCGAACAATCTCTGCACTCACTTCCGCTACTCTGCGCATTTTTCAATCTGAAGTTCATTGATCTGCTGAGACTCCTTTCAAAACCTGAGCTCTGATAGGTCCCATAGATTCTTAGCTTAAACACAGTGGAAGTAGTGCAATGCCCCTCTCCTGTGTGCCACTCGAAAGTCTGGGGTTATTATTTTTTTTTTTTTTTCACTAGTTGGTGAGGAAATATCCACACTCGCTGATTTATGGTCTATTTTTTCCTTCACTTGTGGTAGCGTTAATACTAATTCACATGTCATTCATATTACATCAGGTAGCGTAAAGTATCCTTTTAGTAGCGTTGAAGATTTCATTACAATAGTGTAAATACTGGCCGAACTAATCACTTGACATACTTCATACATTCACCAATAACAATAATGTGCATTAGTGCTTGGATATTACATGAGTGTACAGTCTCATTCACCTGGCGAGGGTAGTATTATTCACGCACGTGACTTGAAAAATAATCCACTGGTGCTTACTTAAGAATAAACAATCTCCTTATTACATTTTCCAATAACCCTGGTATAACACAGCCTAATCAGCGTTTCGAGGATCGAACCAGGTGGTTTCGTCCCCGTATGATAACTAGAAATACTGCTCAACCTTAATAATCCGTGAACTAAACTTTCCGTTCTCACACTATTAAGTATACCTAACCAAACACACACACGTGGGACGCACAGACAGACTTTTCCTTTACTTCCACTGGCTTCCCTGTAGTGTAAGCATGCCAAGATCTCTCTGAGTGATGTACTGATAAGAAAATATATTTACAAATATGAATATTAATTACTTCAAACTTAGAGCGACGTACTTGTAGTGTAACCAAGACAAGATCTCTTTAAACGGGAAATCGGACTGGCGTCCCCACGCTACGAACCTCTGTTGTTTTCAGATTCTTCTTCAAGGTAATTGGCAAATTATTTGTTTCAACCGTATAATAAACGTTTACATTACTTTACTCATATCATGACCTGGTGTATTTGTTCTTCTGAGTAACAAGGTGAAAAATTCTAGCTACAAGCCTTTATTTATAAAGAAAATCGGTCACCCATTTCCCGCGGGCGCCAACATGTTGTCTGTCTGTCTGCATGTCTCGGGAATGTATGCATGATGTATTAACGACTAAATCTTACCAATAATTCTTATACTAACTTGATTCTACTTATATTAACCTAATATTACTTATATTAGCTTAATATTACGTCCCGGCACTACAGTAGAGCGGATGTTACTCGACTTTTGACTATGAATACACACACGAGAAGGTAACAACAGCTGGAGGAAATTACTTAACCAGCGCATTCAAATTTTAATGTGATTTCCTTTTCCCCATTTATTATTTCATTCAAAGATATCAGACTGTAATGATTAACAAGGACGGTCGAGGAAGGAAACTACGACTCATACCCTTAACGATGTAACCTACTTCATGTTTGCTCTAAGGACCATCTTCAAAGGGCGGTTCTACATCCTTTTACTTTTCATGTTTATCTCTTCCAGCGACAACACATCCATAATGTCATATTTCCCGTGAATCGTTATGTTCTACTAGGAAAGCGTGCCGTAAAAAAGAGGCAGCTTCCTTTCACTTCTTTAGCGATCACTTGGTAATGCCCGCGTCTCGCGCCGCTAGGGCGAAGAGACCGCGTGGTAGAGCCTGTGTTATCTGGGCAGCTTGCTTTTTGTTTTTATGGGAATAGAAAAGTCAGGATAAAAGAATATTAAAAGAAGAAAGTAGTCCAATAATAGAAATAAAGAGTTGATAGTTCGGCGCAGTCAGCCTTGCTTCTCTTTAATATTATACATGTTGCTGATTCTTTGTAGCTCATTATGCATCTCCTGAACAGAGCCGGGCAACCTAATGAAGGACGGTGGGAAAGGGCACAACGAGGTGCAGCACAGGAGAGAGAGAGAGAGAGAGAGAGAGAGAGAGAGAGAGAGAGAGATGTCAACCCTGCCTCTCCACTACACACACACACACCACCAAAGCTACCAAATGAAGCAAGACCAGGAATATCACTACAGCCTGTCTCTCGTTCATCTGAAGCCTTCCTCCCACAAGATGCTCCCCTTTAGGCCAAACTCATGGCCTCGGTGTAAGCAAGAGACGAATTCAAACGACTCTCCAGACTCTATGACTTTGTTGATTAGGTTAACTGTGGAATAATAATAATTTGTGTCTTCGCTAACCCGATGCAAGTGGAATGAATGTTCAGGGCGTGGAACAAGATTGTGAGGTACTAACGTGATGTGAATGAAGAGAGAGAGAGAGAGAGAGAGAGAGAGAGAGAGAGAGAGAGAGAGAGAGAGAGAGAATTTTCAGTGTAATATCCGCCAACATTTCCTTTTAATTACCTATCTATACTCCCTCTACCAACATTTTTTACCCGTCAGTTCTTTCACCTCTCTGCTGCACCTATTAAGAGCCAAATTAGGATAACATGAAGGAAGGCAAAGCTGTAATTAGTATGTTCGTAGGTGTATATAATTAGGTGCTCTTTTTTCATCATCCTCACCTCTTTTGATTTCCGAAGCTTTTATTTATTTTTTTTTTTTTATTTATTTATTTATTTTTATTTTTTTTTGTTCTTGCCTACATGTGTAAAAGAATATCATGTTTCTGATGTTAAAGGGTACATGTTAACATATTTTAACACCATATTGAAATATAGATTGCACAGCTTACCCAATTCTTTATAAAGTGTGTTTTTTTTCAAAAATCAATCAGTCCATCTTCATGCAGAACAGCTTAACTAAAACCGGTATATATTATTGTCCAGCATATGAGAAGTAATGGCGATTTAGTATCATAAAAAGTATATTTGATTTTCTTTTTACTGTCTTAATTTTTTTTATAAGTGAAATATGATTATTATCTACACATTTTCAAAAATTTTTGTGATTGAAAATTTTCCTCTAGGATTACAGACGACTAAACGATGAAAGTAGAAAATTGACAAAAAAAAAATTACTTATCAATAGAAAAAAATGTGTTTTTTAGTGTCTTCTAAGAGTGACTTCTAAGTCAAGGTCAGATGACTGAAAATACAGAAGACTCAAAAGGTTATTGGTCACCAAAAAAACAAAACAAAAAAAATATTAACAAGCTGGAGAGATAACAGAGTGGCATCTAAGATATACATAGAGATTGGAGAGATTAGGTCGCATGACTTGAAATATCAATGCTTGCAAAGGAATGACAGTATGTGAAAGATGGATGGGGGAGAAAAAGATAATGATAGCATGCAAGAACAAGAATTCATAAAACTTGCCTGCTGTCATCCAGCAGGTGCCAGATATTGATAGATAACTGGATCACTAAGGTTGTTATTTCATTACGACAGTCTAGGCAGCATACAAAACACAACATAACACATGTATTTTGTGATATTTATTATATAAAAAGTATAACTTCATTTGTGGTTTCCTTTTACACACCTGAATGAATAAATGATGTTTTCATCACATACATACACTGGAAGAAAATGGTATTCAACTATCAATGAAAAGAAATGCAAATAAGGTAAATAAATGTAACATGAAAAATTCAGCTTCATGACATGAACAACAATGAGAGAGATGTTTACTGCTCCTCTCACTAGAATGCCTGAATTGTATTTAATTAGAAAAAAATCATATTAATTACATCAACAAATATCAAACAATTACATCACTTCATAATAAGCAGCACTGTGATGCATTCCACTCACCAAACTCACACATTCTGGTTTAATGCTGCAACATTCTGTCCCTTCTTCACCACTCACAACTCAACACATTCAGCTTTCTGCCTCATTTTGGTACTTTTTCTCTGTCATCCTGCGATAAAAAGCAAACACATCCCTGGAGGCCACCTGACACTGGTGGAGGCACTTCTTAAAATCTTCATAGCTGAGGCGGCCATCCTGGTGGGCTGTCAACACACTGGCTTCACCACTACTCTCAAACACAAACGTTGCCTCAGCCACACTCTCCTGCCACAAGAAATTATTAGGTAATGATGTAAGTGAGACATGAGATTAGGCCTTGACATACATATGTGACTTTTTTTTTTTATGTAGAAGGGACACTGGCCAAGGGCAACAAAAATCCAATAAAAAAAATGCCCACTGAAAAGCCAGTCCCGTAAAAGGGTCCAAAGCGGTAGTCAAAAATTGAAAGATAAGTGTCTTGAAATGCAGTTAGCAAGATCAGAAAAGCAGTTAGCATGAAAATAGCAGTAGAAACAGCTAGAGATGCAACACTGCGGCGATGAGAGAGAGGCTGAAGACAGTCAGTTAGAGGAGAGGAGTTGATGAGACAAAAAGCTTTTGATTCTACCCTGTCTAGAAGAGCAGTATGAGTGGAACCCCCCCCCAGACATGTAAACCATACTCCATACATGGACAGATAAGGCCCTTGTACAGAGTTAGCAGGGCAGAGATGTCTGAGAATGCCTAACTTCATAGAAGCTGTTTTAGCTAGAGATGAGATGTGAAGTTTCCAGTTCAGATTATAAGTAAAGGACAGACCAAGGTTGTTCAGTGTAGAGGAGGGGGACAGTTGAGTGTCATTGAAGAAGAGGGGATAGTTGTCTGGAAGGTTGTGTCGAGTTGATAGATGGGGAAATTGAGTTTTTGAGGCACTGAACAATACCATGGAACAAGGTGCAGAAAGGGTGAGGGTGGTAATGATCTGGGCTGCTCTCTGGCCGAGCCACAAATGTAAACAAACACGCAAGGCAGTGAACACGATGAAGTTTGTGCTGTGGCTGACAGCAAGTAAAATTCTTCCTTTAACATTAAGCAATGATCCATTCATGAAGGATGTGAAAGTTCTCAGCACAATACACTGTTAAAACACAGCATAAGTCTTAAATCAATGTGAAGAAGCAAAGCACAATGGGTTTGTTTGTCAGGAAAACAAATCTTACCACTCCTAGCAATGACTTATAATAACATTTTATTGCCTCAAGTAAGAACATCATGTACTCACAATTACTATATATGTAATCTATATTACTGCACTTATGATGAAAGACACACACAGTATCATTACCTACTTTTATGTGGAGAAATCTGTCTTTTTCAAGGTGCTACACACTATACCGATACCACTTGTATATTGTCTGCAGGTAGTTTATAACTATATGGGAAACATTGGGATTCCAAAATGCTAAGTAAAACATCTGAAAAAATCAATAAATAAAAAAATCTTGTAATCCCACAATACACAGGAAAACAAGTTCTTTACACATACCTGTATTTCAGCCTCTGTAGGATCAATGATGACAGTGCCAGCTGGAGTAATGCAACAAGTGACTGCAGCAAAAGTCGTCTTCATTTGTATCCCAGCATCCAGCAGGGCCATACAAGCTGCATTCACACTGGCTGACAGTGCCTGATACACAGGAAGCTTGTTATTTGAGGTAGTATGTACATCACTTCCTTTTCATATTCATCAACTTAATATGAAGATTAATCCCCACATTACTCATAACTATATTTCTCATGACTTAAAAGATAAAAAAAAAAAGCCAAAATTCTAACAAAGATGTATATCAATGATTTACTTTACACAAAAGTAATTTTATCTTTGGCCAGGTAAAGATATGTACATTGGGTTGATCTCCTTTCCCACTTCATCTACCGGAAAAAGGAACAGAAGGGTCTGGTAAAAGAGAGGAAAGGGAAAGGAACGGGGAGATTAGTCTAGCCTATGTTATATAGAGAACATTTCCTTGGCTATACTGCACTGCCATTAGTGCACATTTCTTTCAAAAATATTTTTGGAAGAAGTATTGTGTACCCAGGGAGCTGTGACCTTGAAGAACACAAAAAAGACCAGCAATCTTTCCTTCCTTCCTCTCTGTGTGTGTGTGTGTGTGTGTGTGTGTGTGTGTGTGTGTGTGTGTGTGTGTGTGTGTGTGTGTGTGTGTGTGTGTGTGTGTGTGTGTGTGTGTGTGTGTGTGTGTGTGTGTGTGTGTGTGTGTGTGTGTGTGTGTGTGTACTTTAGAAGCAAAAACAACTGATTGCATGTGTAATCACTGTATGTAATTTGATAATTTTGAAAAGTAATTTATGTATATTTTGACATTAATTAATTTCCTTTAGCAAGGATTTCTTCCAAAAATACTTTTGAAAGAAATGTGCACTAATGGGAGCACAGTGTAGACAAGGAAATGTTCTCTAAATAACATAGGCCAGAGTAATCTCCCCCTTCCTTTCCCTTTTCTCTCTTTCACCAGATCCTTCTGTTCCTCTTTGCTCATCTCTTACCAAGCCATCTGACTGCATCTCTTGTATGGTGATATTGATGGCTGTCCTTGGGTGCAGGTGAACCAGGATTGCTTGTTCCACAGTGCGCATGATGATGGACTCAAGCGCACGCTCTCTGATCACTGAAATATACAAGACATGAGTGTACACACAACAATAATATACAATGAAACAGTTTGAAAACCATCTTCAAGTCACAATTATTTACCCTTATTCTTATTTTAATGAATGCAAGACATGTGGTCACGTGGCCATAACCATCACCATTATTTGGAAGGGCAAGCTCCATGTGAGCTGTCACCGTCAGCCATTCATATATTGGTTTGCCATTCCAAAATACAGGAAAGCCATAATACAACACATTCTTCACAAGAACATCATGTACTATACTTTTTAGAGGAAAATTAAGTTTTTACATGCTGGTAGGAGAATTAATGCCTGACTCTGACACCTGCTTCTGCAATCTTTGCTCCCCAGATATTTAAATTTGCTTGTCTGTCCAAATAAATTATGATTCAAAAAACTGCAAAACTCAAATTTCATAGTTGAGCAAAGTCAAACTTTTCATATTTTATGTAAAAGGTGTTCCTTGCTATCCTATACCTTATGTGATGTTGAGTGAATTATAGACTTCAAAAACTGATAAGACAGAATACAGTGATCTAACATAATTATAGAAAGGGAGGGTATAGAAACAACACACATGAAATTCTGACTAGGGACATATAGAGTACAAATGAGAGGCTGCGACTCATTTTATTGTGGGAGAAGAGAGTGGAGCAGTTTGCAAAGTACAAAAACAAAACACCAGTGTTATGCATACAAAAGTTATCATGGACATTTCTGCTACAGCTGTCTCTTTAAAGAACTTATCAGAAAGAACCACAGTGCCAAAGGCAACAATGAGGTAATGGTGGTGACAAATAGCTGCATTTCAGGTATCTTTACTCCTTCATAGAATCTGATACAGCACCAAGCAGTACTTACTAGAGTGACCAGTAGAGGGACTGTAACAGACCTCCAGGTGGGAGCGATTATACAGACGATTAGACACCTTGACATCACCAGGGCCATTCACTGATGCCAGGGCTACATTCAAGCCTGAGGAGGAGTTTTAGTGCAGTGTACTTTCTAGGTAAACCAAGGAGCATGGTATAATATTAAAGTACATATGGTTTCCAATGATGTTCAAGGCAATCTACCTAACATGCTCAATATAATGGTTACTGTAAAATCACATTTCCATGAATCTTCTGGACAAACACATATCATTGCAGAAACATGATTTTTACTAAAAAGATTGCATTTGAAAATAACTGTGGAAACATCATTTGCAACAATCAGGAAGGGGAGAAATGTGTCTGGACGTAAAGAGAGGTTTAAAGAATGGCCATATTGAGACGATGAAGAGCAAAGTGTACACGAACAAAGTTGAAAGTGCGAACAGGAAAGGAAGGGCACTTGGAAGATGGAAGAATGGGGTAAATGACTGCACCCATGAAAGAGGTGTTAGCAGAGGCAGAGTGCTTGAACAAACAAGAAGGGAATGTCTGGATAGGAAGTGATGCCATGTCCACTACTTTCTTTGGGGGATGTCTGAAAGGAGTGAGATGTCAGAGAGATAGATGGGCAGATATAAATTAATATATTGATTAATGCTATACAACAAATTCACTATTCACACTACATAAGTTTTGCTTATTGCTGAGATAACACAGGGTAATACTGATATTTGCATACCCACAAAATGTAAGCTGCAGTGGCAATCCAGGTGACCATTATAACCCTAACAGTAATATTGTCACCAATTCATGCAAAATATACATACATGCATGAAATCTTTTGCCTTAGTTCATATATATACTTAAAATGGCTTTCAAAATTCAGTGCAATATACAGATTCTGCATTACAGCCATTGTTTAAGAAGAAAGGCTTAACCTATTATATATATAATGTATATAAATTCCATAACAAACTCACCAATTGAATATAATGCAGATCCATCAGAACGTGAGAGGAAGCTCAGTTCACAAGCATGCTGTGCCATCCTCAGTCCTTTGAAATACAGGCTGATTTTATCTCCTTCCAATAACAGCCACTGCTGGTGATGGAGGTAAAGGGAGGGGGAGGCCAGATGATATACATGGAAAAGCTATTTATGCAGAAACAAACAATAATTAAATATTTAATATTAGGAGCCTAAAACACTGCTAGGAATTTACAATAAACTGGACCTATGCCATTTAGATTCATTTAGGACAAGCATACCAACAGATCTTAGAGGAGGTTTCAAATATTCGATAAATAATAGATTATAAGACTACTGACAATACACTGATAATGACAAATGATGACCGTGCTTGCTCTGGTTGGGATATCAGCCCCATAGACCCTTTGATACACGAGTTTGAGCACAAGGCACATTTCTGCATAGACGGACACTTTAGCACACGACAGCCGTCCGGTCCGAGCTGGCAATGGTCAGCACAGGCAATGGTCCGAGTTGGGGGGTTAACCGCCTCCTATATGTCACTGTTAAAGCACTACAAGTAACAACTCATCATATCTGAGGAACGAAAAACGTGGCCGCGTACTGCTTACCTGTGATAACCGCTACATGTGATGAATGGTTGGTGTTGTACAGGGGAAGCAAGCAACACCACCACAACACCGTGGTCGCTGCGTCTACAGCGTGTATCAACACAGTTACCGTCCCCAGATCAGGACTGCCGGACCAGCAGTGCCGGCCGGTGTAACCACCCAAACAAAATCCTGCTTTTTTTGTGATTTGTTGCCCTGCCCACTTGATCACTGAAGAACAGACCAATGGAGTTGCTGAGAGAGAGAGAGAGAGAGAGAGAGAGAGAGAGAGAGAGAGGGGGGGGGGGTGAATGAGTGCTTCTCAAAATGTTTCCAGCGATGGTAACGATAAAATTATCAAAATTCCAATATCACATTTGTTTCACCTGTCACTTTCTTGGAATACATTTTTTTTAATAAGTGTGCATTTAATCTTCACAATATACTGTCAGTTTAATCTCAATGAGAAATTTTTAAAAGGCAAGAGCGTGGGAGGTGTTTAATCAGTGACGTCACGGCGCGGAGGGCGTTGATTGGACCGCTCCCTTCTGATGGTAGATTTGAATTTGTTGTGGTGAGAATAGTTACAGCTCCGCGTCCCTCTCAACATGGCCCAGAATATCGCACCTGTGACTGCCTCCAGCAGCAATGTGGCCAAGAGCAGCCCGGAGAAGGCGCTGGCGGGGCGGGACAGCCACTCAGTGACCAAAAGGTGAGACAGCATGAAATTTAAATGTCCTGTATGGCCCTTTAACTGCAGCGCGCCACTCGCCACATCGGACCTCACCACCTTGGCTAGGACCTCTGTCTGGACACTCCACTCTGGCTCCTTGCACTCCTAGTCTCTTTGAACTCCTCTGAGGACGCACTGTATACACATCCCTGGCCAGCACATTACGGCCACAGTCTTTCTCTGGATGGGCGGGACTGGGCTGGGGCTGTGCGGTATGAAATATCTCTAGCCAAGTTTTCTAGTTAATTCTATATATTGGTAGTATCTGCATGGCCTTATATTGGTGAAGTAATGTTTATTTTCAATTAAATGTGTTAGGATAGAAAAGATAAGCTGACTAAAGAGGGAGAAATGGCTCTCCTTCCCTTCCATGTGCCGCGATGGATTCAGAAGTTATTCAAATTTAAAACTGGAAGATTTGTTCAAGTTTGTGTCTCTAGCTTTGCTCCTTCAGCTTAGTTACCAGAATACAAAGTTAGTTATTATCAGAATATTCTTCCCAGTCTTTTTTGTATGTGGTAATCTTTTGTCTGGCGAACCCCACCCTCTAGTGAAAAATGTTTGGCAGCCGTGCTACAAAGGTGTGGAGATGGTGCCGATTCAACAGCGGGTGGTTTAGAGTGATTACCTTTTGGGCAGATCTAGGTGATAGGTGCTATTTCAGCCTTTAATTGCTTAACTGGACAACTTTTCTTTCTTTGTATCCACCTAAATGCAGTTATTGCTGGTGTGTCACCCTATTGCTGGTGTGTTTGAGCTTGTGGACTTGACCAGCCTCATAGCTACCAATGGGATTTTGAACTTTCAGCCTTAATATTGCTTTCTGCAGACTATTTTCCTCTCTCTTCATATTTCCTATTGTGTAACACATTTGGGTTTAATGCTAGTTGCTCATAAATCATGCATGGTCCTATTGTAAGGATTTTGCTTACATTTAACCATTTTGTGGTTAAGAATGTGTCTTTTCAATGTATGCCAACATGTTAACAATGATGGTTATGTTTAAAACCATCAGTAATGCAGGGTATTTTAGTGAATCACACAATATACTTAAGACCTGAAAGTCTTGTTATTTGAAAGACATTTGTGTACTCTTAATGGTACTGAATGGAGACCACTGGTTTGAAGCAGTGACTTGTATTAATTCACAAAGAGTGAGGGTGAAGAATGAAATTGTAATTTGAGATACGAAACTGTACAGTATCTCTGGAATTAGTTTTGGTATACAAACTTATAATTGGTCATTCAATATGCCCAATTGTTTTACCATTATCACAGAATTTCTATCACAGATTCATGGGAACATTTCCATGGTTCTTACTGCATGCTACCAGTCGATTATATGCATCATTAACATTGAGGTGTTCTTTACAGACTGCAGCATGAGCTCATGACACTCATGATCTCCAAGGACAAAGGCATCTCTGCCTTTCCTGATGGAGACAACCTTTTCAAATGGGTGGGCACCATCACTGGCCCAGCCTCCACAGTGAGTCCACACTTGTTGGAAGCATGGTCACACTTGTTGTGGCATGGTCGTCAAGTAGAAATTCATGAAAAAAGCTGTGGCATTGCCCCATCAGTTTAAGCAAGCCATGAGAGGATGCTTTCCCTAACTTGAGGTTATTTTAACACATGATAGGATGGTGATGATAAGAGGAAATAGGTAGGTTTGTTTCATACAGGGACTGTCACATGTAGGCCTGATGGCTTCTTGCAGCTTCCCTTATTTTCTTATGCGCGTATGTTTGTTATGTCTTCAGTGCATCACCTTTGTCCTTCAGGTGTATGAAGGGCTGTCTTACCGTCTGTCCCTGGAGTTCCCCAGCAGTTACCCCTACACAGCACCCACTGTCAAATTCATTACAACTTGCTTTCATCCCAATGTTGACTTGCATGGCAACATCTGCCTTGACATCTTGAAGGAAAAGTGGTCAGCATCCTATGATGTGCGAGCTATTTTGCTCTCCATACAGTCACTGCTTGGAGGTAAGTCACTGCACCATCTCATAACAGTAGAGATGGTAAATCTGTACCTCATTTTTTTTTTTTTCTCTCTCTCTCTCTCTCTCTCCAGGTAATGGTGAAGGACCAGTACTATAGTTATATAACAGTAAAGACATTTAAAAAGGATATCATATGTTATGTAGATTGTGAGGAAGGGTATGTTTGGAGACTCCGTGGAAGTACCATAGTTGTCTCATTTTACAATGGGAAAAAATGTAAACCTGTTTCCTCTTTAGAGCTTGTGAGGGCTGTTTTGGGTAATGAGACCCATGGCACCTTACACATAGTGGACCTGAATGTGAGTAGCTGTAGTGTACTGTAAGGTGACACCTGACGTGATGGTTAATGTCTTACGTCAAGTAACCACTAAGTACTGGTAGTTACTGATATAATCATGGCATTATCTCTGCTATCTTGGCTTACTGTGGCTTAGCTGTCTCATTACATCCCAGCCTTCCTCTCCTTAGGTGTTTGGTTGTTGCTCTATAGAAATTTATTGTGTTTATCCCCTTAGGAGGGGCATAATGAGGACCTTGAAACATGAGGCCTCTCTGACATACCTTAGGGCCAATTTATGGGGCTTGAAAAAATTGAGATCTGGGGCTATTCATAAAACATTCAGGGCTATAGCCCTAAATGCTCAGGCCAAACTGTGGAACTGGCTCTTAGAAATAGATGTTAGATATAGATTGATAGATATGTGAGACAGTGATGTAATGCATGCTCCTTTCCTTCATTCTCCACCCCCAGAACCCAATAATGACAGTCCCCTCAATGGCCATGCTGCAGAGCTCTGGGCCAATCAGACAGCCTACAAGAAGCACTTGCTGGAACATTACAAAAAGGCAAACCAGTCCTGATTCCCACGACTCATACTCTGCAACCAGGCTGTGGCAGTGCTAAAGGCAACTGTTGCGTGGCTGTCATCTCGTCAGTTATGTTAGGTTAAGGCATAATATTTTATAACCAGCTATTTTATTCACTCTATGCCAGGAGAAGTCCAAAATGTATAAAAGATTATTACTATATAGTTAGGTTTTAAATGATCTAATACTTCTATTGTCACTATCATCTTAATCTTTCAAATATTGATATACTTCATGGATACAGTTTAATATGTTGGTGTATGTTAGCCACTTCATTCCATCAATAGGATGAATGGCTGGTCTCTCTCTCTCTCCAGTGTGGAGCTCCAGGTGTCAGCCATTGGCACTCATGTTGCTCTGTGATCTTTATTGTCTAAATCTTCCTTTTGTTTATATACTCAATGTTTTATCAGTGGATGAAGACTTAAGAAGTGGGTTTCAGGTATTTATCAAAGGCCTATATTTAGGGATTAGAATTTTTATAAGAAACACATTATGTAAGATCAGAAAAGTTATTGCATGTTATGATGACCTGTGTTGATTATGGTAGATATGTTTTCTGTCTGTGATCCATATTATGAACAAATCTGCCTTTCTGCAATCATCCCAGTAAAAACAGTGGTTTTGAAAGGAAAATGGTGCTATTTTTCAAACCTGTTGATCCATGGAATAGGTAACATTTGTTAATAAGGAAAAGACTATCACTTTTATTTTATTTATATATATATATATATATATATATATATATATATATATATATATATATATATATATATATATATATATATATATATATATATATATATATATATAGTGTGTGTGTGTGTGTGTGTGTGTTTCCCAACATATAGGTAATTACCCACAAGTGAGTAATTTAGATCATTTGAGTTGGTAATGGTGGGCTGAGAATAAAGGCATTCATATTGCTATGAATGTGTGTGCAAAAATATAATTGATTGTGCAGTATGGATGTGAGAGAAATTGGAGAGGAAAACAGACACATATCATACTGGACAAACAGCAGGTGGTGGGCATGGCAGTGAGCCATCAAGACAGAGAAGACAGGAGAGGTGTGTCACCTGGCCAGTGTGGTTCCTCAATGTACCCTGCTCTCCATTGCCTTTGTGAATTGGTGTGCCTTTTATGTGCTACTGTAGTTGCATATAAAAAAATGTTGTGCTGAGACAGTGGTGTGCATGTACAGTGCTGTGTCACGAGGAAACTGCCTGAGGCTGTGACTGAAGGGGATTCTGTCCCTGCCTGCTGGAGTGAATGAAGTATTGCGTCTCTGCACTGTGCTGTATCATTAAAGTGCCTGGTTTCGTAAAGTACAGTCTTTGGTTTCGCCTTTGTCTCTGTCCTGTCCTGGGCCTGATTGTCATGTTATCCACCGCCCTGCTCGGCACAGCCACGGTGGACCCACAAACATGAGTGTTTCTGGCTGCCAGGCATCCTGAGGGTGCAGCACAGCAATACATTCAGGAATAATCCAGCTGTAAATTATAGAAAATTGGGATCTTGGGATTTATATTAGTATTTCTTAAAATTTTGAAATAAAAAATTGATTTGGCAACTTTGAGATGCCCAACACATCACAGCCATACCAGCTGGTATGGCTGACTCAATCAAGTGATAATTTTCAACAGTTTATCACCATTTCATTACATCAGTCTATGTAGAAAGCACATTAAACATGCACTTTGTTCTTTTTTCTTTTAAGTGTGTAGATGATAAGAATTTTAGGATAAATATGGAAAAATTGTTACCTTGTTCAACTACAATATAATGTTAAAATTAGGTTTTATGGAATTTATGTTGTTTTATCACAGATATATACTACTGTACTTGCACTTGATGTGGGTAACACAAACTTGAAGAAGTCAGTAAATGGGTAATGTAAAAGGTTGGGAACCACTGCTGTATATCTCAGTATGCTTGGTAATGCATATAGGCCTTGCAGTGCTGCCACCTCAATACCCTTGACCTGCGAGTCCCCCAGACCACTCTCTGCTGGTCTTGGTCAGGTCAGGTCACTCTGGAGCCAAGGTGGCAACAGCACAGAGAGGTACAGCCAACACCCCAAGTACCAAGTTAGTCTGGATCCACTAAAGTCCCCTTTCCATTTTGTGAAGGAAGACATAAAATTGTCCTCACTTGGCTGTTACCTCAAGTGAGTTAAGCAAACTAACCAGTGCACTAATAGGATCCTCACTGAGGCTGTGCATGCCCCCTTTTCTCCAAAAAAAAAAAAAGTATGGTCAGAGATTGGGAATATTAACAATTGTTGCCCAATAGGTCTGAGTCACAAGCTACCATGTCCTGAAGCCTTTCATTAGCTGGTATAGATATAAGTAGTGAAGGATAGATGTTGCATAGATTGAGTGTAACACAAACTCAGTGACAATAGTATGATGACCTTGGGTAGCTCTCTTGAGTCCTTAGGCTGGCTGGTCCATAAGGAATAAAGCTCCATTAAATTCTTTCATTTTTTACACCCTCATAAGTCTGCTTGAAATATGACTATTAGAAAAAATTTAAGAATAGGCAAAATAATGGATTTGGCCAGTGGTGCACAGTTAGATATGTTAAGCAGTCTAAAGATAACTAAATGAAAACAAATACATGGTGAAAGAACCACAAAAGTAATTTCTCAGAATCTTTATTACCATATTACAATAAATGCAACTTATTGGTACTGGAATTACTCAGCAATCCCCATTTGATTAGCTTCTGGCAATCCAAACCATTGGAGAGCAGTTTCATGTCCTCACTCTTGTTTTGTAGCAGGAGACCTCAAGCTACTGATGTGTACTTGCTCAAATGTGGCTCTGAGAATGGCTGACTCCAGTAACACTAATAGTAACCTTTATTTTTTTACCATTTTTTTATATTTAACTGTGCTTGATATTTGCATAAAACACAAGTGTGCGAGACTGTGGAATAACAAGGCTTAAATATTATACAACAAGAATAGCTACTGGCATCCAGGATTTAGTTCACTACATGCTTCATAGGCACAACATGACCTCACTTAATGAGAGTTTCTTGAAATTAAAATGGACAATTATAAATACCATTTCACTCAAAACATTTGCATGCAAAAAATGTGTGCCACCCAAACAAGGTGGTATTCAAGAATCAGAGAAGTCAATAACAGATCAGAGGAATAGAACAAAATCTCTTCTGCTTCTTTCTTGTTCTATGGCAAGAAAAGGTTCCTAGGTTAGGATGTTTGCAGCCCTCAATCTCACCCCAAAAAAAAAAAAATCATTCTTGCAAAAAATGTTATAAAAAGACTAGTATAACATAGAGTACAAAATTCAAACAAACAAACAAGTTCTAGAAATAGAAACCCTTGCTAAATGAGGGAATGGATATACAACAATAAGGCCAAGTATTTCTCACCGCAAGATGAGTGTCTGGAGGCCAGGTAGGAGTTCCCTGATGCGTGTCTCACTGTCCTCCATCTCACACACAGGGTTATTCTTGAGGTTGAGGTGTCTAAGGTTTGTCAATGACTGCAGACAGGACAACTGCTTAATGTCTGCTATTTTGTTGTTGGCCACTGAGAGATGCTGTAAGGCAGCTAAGGCAGACAGGGGTGACAGGTTCTGGATCTCATTCTGGTCTAAAGTCAGCTCTTTACATGCAATCAAGTTACAAAGTGAGGAAATAGAAGACAAACTGTTATTGCTAAGGTCCACACAATCCGTGGTTGCTAGCAGGTGGCTGTGGGTAACCCGTGTGAGGTCTTGTCCACACACATGAAATTTATCTCCATCTACTTCAGTGACTCTGTGCTTTCTGAGGGCTGTCTCCATCACCAGTTTGCTCTCTGTAAAAATCAAGGGATAATGTAAGGAGATTTTAAAAACATTTAATGTTGATACATAGGCACAACAAAGCATTAATTTGACTGAGTATACAAAACCACATTACCATACATAAACGATGATGGTGACAAAATTTGTGTAAATGAAAAATTACTTATGAAACTGCCAGCTAGTTCATCTTCCACTATAGACAGTAACAGCTACTGGGCACAACAGTGTCAGCAGCGTATTGATGATGATGTATTAGCATGCATTTTAGCCTTTGACAAGCATGTATCAAAACTAAGGTGAGGGGAGGCTGGCCAACACTTACTCATGTCAGCATAGTAGTTGTGGCGGAGAGGATCAAGGGTCTGCAGCTGGGCCAGATAGTGTAAGATGGCAGGCAAGTGGGCCCGGGAGTCCAGTGCCCACAGAACATGGACTAATGTCAGCATCACCCCTGTGTGGGAGAAAGCATTTCACCAACTTACAAACTGTTATGACATGTACATGAGAGACATGGCTTACAATAGTATACAAGCAATGCATATCTATTGTGTTGCATTTAAACTACATCACATAACTATTAGTACAAGATCTTGTTTTTTATTATATTTTTTTGTTCACTGTCCCTAGTCAGCACAATAAGTTCATGGCTAAACTTCCTCAAACAGTTCTAAAAAGGTGAACTCTCTCTTGGTTAATTCCTCACACAAACTGTCTATGCTTCACATCCATGTTCATAGTAGGTAACTGAATAGTATAATTGATAATGCTGAAGGGCTTCTGGTGAAATTCATGATCCACCATTGATTGTTAAAGAAGCTTGTTCCACACTCATTTCATGTAAATCTTAGTGCATCACCAATTTGTGAAGTCACTACAAAGAAACATGGAGAATGAGATCATGCAAAAGTGATGCTGAAAACAATGTTGTTTAGATGTTGCAGTATATCAGAACAGAGATTTTTTAAAAAGTAAAGCAGGAGCCACTCCACCTAACCAAGAACATGTGCATTCTTGTGATTCTAGAGTAGCAACACAAATACACAAAAATGGCTTACATTTGTTGTCAGGGTCCAGCTCATCAAGAGTGGTGCAGTTCTCCTTCACCTCTTCCAGCGTGGAACGAGTGGTGTCTGAGAGTTCCTCCCCACATACCTCCATGTTTGCCACCCACTCCAAGGCTCGAGCCACTCCTTGACCCACCATGAGGCTTCTGGTGGGCTGGCCAGTTTGGCTCAGGTTGATACTGTGTTCTTTATCCAAAGGAAGGGACAAATCTGCAGCCTGTGAGCAAATACTTTCATTATGATCCCCTCATTATTTCCATAAAAGGACAAACACTATGTATGTGCACATACATACTTGTAATGTGCTGCATTATGGCTTACTCAATAAACATTACACAGACAGCAGTAATTCAATATTTACGCTTATAATTCAATATTTAGGTATTATATGAAATGCAATCCTGACGTTCCAGGGATTTGAAAGATGCATAGGAACCAGTTTCAGTATGCACTTGAGGAGTCAGAAGTAATATGAGAGAGCCTACAGCCAAGTTTCAGTACAAATAGAGGAGATAACTCACCCAGACACGTGAGTATACACTCTTGTCTGGGGCCCACCAGCACAGAGGGGCTCCACCATTCACTCCATCCACTGTTGTCTCAGGCACAGCACTCTGTGGCACAGGCTGGGAGAACACACACACCAACTTCCCTGCCTCTCCCTGTGTGTGTATGTATCCAACCTGAAGCAGCCTGGAATAAGGAACACACATTAACTCCACACAAGAGAAACAAATGTTTTTGCTTACTTGGTCAGCATGGCAAAACACCTACACTTCTCTAAGTGGATATCCCATTTGAAAGTTAATCCCCAGGTTATTAAGAGTTTGTCTCTAACTGGATGAGAAAGAGATTTAGACTGATATGCCCTTATGTAACAAACTGATGAACTTTAGGAGCACTGAAATTAATGAAGCCTGAAGCTGCACTCCATTCCTAGGATGTTTGGTTGGTCATTACAAAAAAAAAAGTTCTATAGCCAGAATTCAACAGTTAAAGTACTGGGATTACCTGGGTCCCTTCTCCTGCCTGCCAACCAGCCATCGTAAAAAGAACCAAGGACTTTGGTCTGATGGATCAGTGAATACAGCCTCCACCACCATTTGCAGCTCCTGCAACACAAATATAGTCATTGCACAATACAGCAATAACTGTGCATCTGTATGTTGTGTATACTATTTACTATAACCTTCAAGGCACAACTCTGAAAATAAATTCTCTGCATCAGTTTCACAATGCAGGGTGTGGAGTCGTGTACCTTGATGAGGGCCTGTTCTGCCACAGGGTGTGGTGAAGTGGCTGGGGGAGGATGGACTAAGGGCAGAAGCTTAGAGCGGTAGTGCCACGCTGAATAATTGCTCAAGTTGTGTTCAATCAGCTGCTGGGAAGCCTTCAGCTCATCCTCAGGCTGCTGCTTACTGCCAGCCACCACAAACCTCCGGTAATCCCAGCAATGGACTGGAAGACCAATGAAAATTACTGCTTATTTAATTATGAGTTTTTAGGCCATGCTCTAAGATGAAGCTACATGGTAATATTTTTTAATCTTATTTGCTGACAATTATTACTTGAAATTTTCTAAAACAATACAAATACATATCTTACTAAGACTGGAAAAGAATGATACAAAAGGTTACCTGGAGGATGAAGGAATAATGAGATATAAACACACAAAGCAACATAGAACAAAAATCTGACACATGACAATGAGATATAAAGGAATTAAGTTTTTAACAGTGGTGATTTTATCAGAAAAGTAGAGCTTTCCTCCCAAAGCAAGTACATACAGTTCCTCTCATCCAGCTTGAGGTAGTTATCACACAGCTTGACCTCAGCAGCCCAGGGTGGGTTGGGGAAGTTTTCCATCACCCAGCAGCGATGGTGCCATGCACCGTAACTCTTATGGTTCTTCCCAAGGCAAGCCACTATCATCTTCAGCTCACCCTGTAACACCTCAGACCATGACTCTTCATCCTCACTGGGGAAAAAGATAAGCATAAATATACACTTAATAAATAAGACAATATAACATTTTGCCTGTCTGATGAATGGCTTATGGTTCAAGGAACTCTTCTGGGAGCAGTTTGAGTTGTGTTTGTAGGTTCCTTTATCATGTCAAAAAGACAGTTGGAAACAAAGGTGTATATATTTTCTTACACTCCAAAATTTGAACAATTAATTCTTTTTTTTTTATGAGTAACTAAAAGCCTTCAAGAATTTGAATTATTATTATTTTTTTTTTTTCAGACTACTAGAAATCTGATATAATACACTTATATATTGTTTCTGGTACATCAGTCAATATTAAGCCATGACTGTCGGAATCAAATCCCATACAAGACATCATTGTCTATGCTGGTTATCCAGATGTTAACCCAAACAGTGTCAGCCTGCTTATACCCCTTGACCCAACACAATACTACCCATCAATTACCTTGTTGCTCATTTTTCTCATTACCAAATACAGAAAAAACTACATTACTGAGGTGATGACCTGAATAGCAAGGTTAGCTTGATTCACCCACCTCTTCCCAGCCAGCAGTGCCTCCCGACGGATATTCCAAAGTGTAGTAGCATCAGGGTTGGCAGCCAGCAGTTGTGCAGTGGTCTTGAGGCACTCCTCATCATAGGTCCCTGAGGCTCGCTGCACATGTGGTGCAGCAGGTAGGCAGGAAAATCATATAAGAATGAAGAAAGTGTATTTGTCTTCCTAGACTAATAAGATGAAATTACATCATAAACAAAGAGGAAGAAGTGGAACGGAAAAATTAGGGAAGGTTGTGAATTAAAAAGACATGTCTGATGTTACTGTAGATTTGACTTTGGACAAATTACCTTTTCAAAGACCTTTGATAACCCCGCAAGATAAAGTTTTTGTTTCTCTTCCCGCTCTTTCTTTTTCTCTGCTGCTTGCTCAGCTGTTGTCTTAATCTTCAGCCGACCATGCTGTCAACAAAATTCACTGCATTAGCATTGTATGAGCTGCTGGAACAGGTCAAGATGCTGCTCTCTTGTATGTTACTGTTTCTGACAATTTCAATTTCTTCAGTATTCTTTCCACATCACCAATGCACGACACACACTAATCACACTCGTCCATCCCTATCCTGACCTCACCTTTCCTAGAGTTGAAAACTAATCAGAAGAGTATCAACACACCTGCTGACCTTTAGCCCAGAGTGATGTGGTCCTATCATATACTTCAAAATCACCACGTCTCAAGGCAACATATAATGCATCCCATAGCCAATGAAGGAGGCTGGTTCAAATTAGTCAAGGTGCAGTTTTTCATAACAAACAATATACATAAATAATGAGATGGACATGCTTATTTTGTACCCTGAACTCTTAAAGTTGCATCTGGAGGATAAGACGTAGGGAGCCGTACCATGATTATTGTGAGGTGAGGTGAGGTGAGGTGAGGTTGTAAGTTTGGTCCGTGTGTCACCTAGTCAGCTGTGTGACGTCACGTGTTTACACCCAACTGCTGCTGATGATGATTACTCATCTGTGTACCATGCATTATTATAAGCTTTCTTTTTTCACTATAAATAAAGTAATGTATAGTATATGTGTGTAGCACATGGTCTGCTGTAAATACTAAATTATGTTGTATAATTATATATCTCTGTATGTAAAAAAAAATAAATAAATAAAGGTGTTCTATTTATTTGCCATCCTAACTACTTTTTTTTTATTAACTCATATTTAATTTACTTAGAATACAGGCTCTTCCAAGTGTTATATTGTAGAATATAAAAAAATAGCAAAGTGGCTCGACAGTCGCCACTCTTGGCTCACAGCTGAGGCATGACTACCGCACGGCTCACCGTGAGATTATCGCAATTATCTCTCCATGTAAGTTACTTGAAGATTTCTAGAATGCTGTCATATGTTCATGTATGTGTCATTACTTCAGTGTCACGTCGTCACGGGTCAGGACTGCTGACTGAGGTACAGGGAACGAATCAAAGCTTGTCTCGTGCCGCGGCAGGCGACGTATTGTGTTTGGTCACTATAGGACTTGGGAGAAGTTCTGAGGACTTTGGCACTCAGGGACTGCTCGACACTGCAGAGCTCCCCCTACCGCCTAAAGAAGCCTAGGGAATCAGAGTTGCATGCGGGAGGCACTCTGAAAATTGGGGTACCTTAATGGCGAACAATTAACTTGACATGCCCTTGCTGTTCAACCTATTATTTCGGGGACTGCTCCCCCTGCGTCCCCCGAGAGGTATTAACTTAACTTTGTATAATAACCTAACTGAGAGGGTTGCATTCCCATTCTAGTAACCAAAGGGAGGGGGTGATTGAGCCCTCTGCTTCGTGGGGAGGATCTCTCTCATATGGGGTAGTGTGGTGGAGGATGACAGCCCAGCACAGCAGCCAAGAAAGACCACAATGCAGCAGGCAGCAGATAACAAAAGAAGGTCCAGGCACAAAATGAAGGCCAAAGCAGCTGGCAGGGCGGGCAGCATGTGGGTCAGAGGAGACAGGCAGGGAATGTAATGCCAAGCTGTGCATTTCAATTGATGGTTGTTGGAAGTTTTGCCTTTGTAATAGTACTCCTTGATGTACTCCTTCTCAATGTATGATTTTTGTGTTCTTTCTTTTATAGTAAAAAAGTGTGCATGTTTTCTTGTTTGTTTCATATTACTCTGAATGGGTACAGTGTTGTATTCTGCAGTAAAATCCTCTCTTATATAGGTGTTGTAGTCTTATATTTCTTTGTCATTCAGTTGTGTATACTCATGAGTTGTAGCTAACCCAAGTGGTTCACTCGTTTGCACAGGCCTTGCCCAGCATACGGTCCAGCTCAGTTCCGCTGCCCCTCTTAGCGCCAGCCTCCATCCCCACCCAGGCACAGCTCACCTGGGTCTCCTATGTGCACCGGGATCCCAATTACAAACACTTTGCGCCAAACTTCGGCTTCAAGAGGAAACACTATATTGAGAAATTCAAGAAAGACAGGAAGCAGAAGGTGAGTTCCTGTGCATGTATGATTGGTTGTCTCTGTACTGTGCTTGATTTACACTTGTAAGTTAGCATCTGAGGAAGCCTAAAAGTAAGAACAGGAGATCATTAGCTACTGTCCACTTTGGATACTCTTGATCATGTCTGTTGTATCCATTCCTCTGCATATTGTCATACTCTTCCATACCACACTACAAATGATTCTCTCTCTCTCTCTCTCTCTCTCTCTCTCTCTCTCTCTCTCTCTCTCTCTCTCTCTCTCTCTCTCTCTCTCTCTCTCTCTCTCTCTCTCTCTCTCTCTCTCTCTCTCTCTCTCTCTCTCTCTCTCTCTCTCTCTCTCTCTCTCTCTCTCTCTCTCTCTCTCTCTCTCTCTCTCTCTTCTATGTGCAAAGGAGACTGATCAAGGCACAGGAAAGGAGTGGGGACATCCATGTAATTAAAAAAAAAAAAAAAAAATCCGTGGAAAAATTTTTAAATTGGGTACTTTAACACTTGCAGCCAGTATGAAGGTGAACATGTCCATCATTTCCTTTTCTCTGCTTTAATCCCTTGTATGGTCAGTCACTTATTATATTGCTTTAAATGTTGATAAAGTACATCTCTGTTGGTTAAATCCTTGACATTAGCTGTTGTGGATACAATTGAATGTACTTGTGTCATACTTTTAGCAAAATTTGGAAAAAAAAAACAGTCATACATTTGCCTTAGAGAAAGCTTTTATTTCATATGCTGGTTGTAGAGCACACATATTAACAAACATTTTGACACCAAACCCGACTTCCTGTCTCAATTCATGGAGGAGATACTGCATTCTGAATATTGCAAAACTTTTTTCCTTCGGTTTTCAGTTCTTACATCACTCAGGCTGGAGGCGCCTCTTATATCAGCTGATGTCATGTTGATGCTTTAGTTATGTACTTATGTTTGTTTTCAGTTCATCAAGGTTAACCTTCCTGATCCCAATGAGAAGGATGACTATGACTCCATGACACCTGAGGAGATAAGAGCTAAGGTGTGTGTATAAATGAAAGCTACAAAACCAGACATTTTGTAGATTTTGGATACAAGTTCTATATATGACACTCAGCTAAGATTAAATTCTGTATATTCTCAAGGAAAGTGTTATAATGGTGTACATCTTTTTTTTTAGTTTATATATTGAAAAAACATATCAGAACTGTTTATATATGTGTGAAGGGGTGTTGGGATGAGTCATGTGGTGAGGGGGGCAAGGTACAGATGATGCCTCAGTACTGCTGTGTTACAGATGAAAGAGAAGGGCATCAAGCCAGTGCGCCCGTGGCAAGAGCGTCCCGTGTGTATCAGCAGCACCACCTCCACCTTTGAGCCATACGTGCCTCCTGAGGGTGATGGCAAGGTCTCCACACTCTCCACTGCAGTGAGTGTCACTTTTCACAGGATGATGAGCCATCCAGGAACTTGTGTGTTTCTGTAATAGGGCTTATCTCAGCAGTAAACTCTACCACTGTCTGCAATAAAAGTACATCATACATACACATACCAAGGCTGTCTCCCTAAAAAAAACAGGGGGTAGCCAAGAAAATGCATATAGTTTTTACACACATTCATTCATACCACTTTTTTAGCTCCTTGGACATGATGGAAAAGAAAAGTACTCATGCCCTCCCATTGTGGGGATCAGTCACAGCTATAAAAATACTCTGAAAAAATGTAACCATGGATGTTTATAGAATTTTATTTGGCGATGATACTGTGTTTTGCTCGGGTAAGTAATATTTATAGGGAGCTGTATGCATTTTGTGTCAAGGAATCAAATGCAAGTAATTAAAATTGATTGTAGTGTGTCTGTGTGGTAATTAAAGTCTTGTATTGCATGGCCAAATTTATTCTTTACAGGGGGCCAAGCAGAAAATAGAACGCTTGGAGAAGAAAGGCAAGTCCATGATGGCAGTCCGGAAAATCAGACAGTTTGATGATGATTTTGACCCAAAGTTGTTTGCTGCAGATGCTCAGGAGATTTATATTGCTTCACACAGAGCTTTGGCAGAGTAAGTGCTCTTCACTTCTTAGGTTGATGAACTAGATTAAGTTAGCTGTACCTTGCTGTACAAAAGGAGTTTTAAGGGATTCACTTTATCCATCTATCCAAAGGGCATAAGGACTTCTAACAGTCTTGCTTTGCTTGCTGAAAACATTCTCCTCTACTAAAACCTCTTTCACATCTATTTAAGTGTATCCTTCCATGTGCCAGGAGATAGAGGAAGGATGTCATTTCTCAACATGGCCAGCCCACCATGTCATATATTGCAATACATTTATTGCCCTTCATGGCTTCTTCCCAGTGTTTCCATGCATAAGTTACTATGTAACCAACTTGATAGTAACATGTTCTCTCCAAAATATTCTCATTATTTTATGTGTTGTTTTGTAAAAACATCCATATTTTTCATAACATATCATAATGTAACCTTTAAGCAGGTCTTTCAAGTATAGAGTGGTGTAATGGCTGAGTAGATTAGACCTGGCAGAGGAAGTACTGACTGCACTCTACCATTACAGCGGCGACATGAACAAGCTGCACCAGTGTGTGACAGAACGAGCATTTCCATTAGTCACCCACGAGAGTCGCCACAAGACTATCCGCTGGCAGTTCCTTGGGTCACTTGAGCCACCACGGGCTGTGCACATCCGCTGCACTGATGTCATCTCCAAAGAGAATATATTTGCTCAAGTTACCGTCCGCTTCCACACCAAGCAGGTATGGAGTTTGCTCAGTTTGGTGATGTATCCTCTGTCTTTGTAATTTAATTTGTCCTAAGTGATAGATGACATTGTTACATACAGTCAGTCTTCCTCTAACAAGATAATTTTCTTCTGCAAGGCTGTCTCATCAGAGAAATATTGTGCTGTGCAAAGGGTCATGCATTCACCCAGACTTCCCTGATGCAACTGCCATTGAAGATAGAGTTGATATGAAGCATGTGGATATTTTTTGGCCACTCTGATAACTTGAAAATGGCCAGCTTCAGGCAGGACTCACACTAAAGTCACTAAGATCACCATGTCTGACTGCTGACCACAAAGCCACTGCTTCACTGCCAGTGTGGCAAAAGTATAACTGTTTGATGTTGAGATCATTCCTTCCCTACCCAGACCCTGGCAGTGTATGACCGGTTTGGACGACTGCTTCATGGCTCAGAGGTGGTGGCAAGGGATGTGCTGGAGTATGTGGTGTTTGAGAAGCATATGGCTAACACATACGGACTCTGGCGTGTCCATGACAAGATTATTCCTGACTGGATGCCACCAAAACAACCAGTCCGGAGGACCTATAGGGTAAAAGAGATGGAGGAGGAGGAGGAGGAGGCTACCCCAAGCAAAGAGGAAACATCTGAAGTCGCAGACTCACAGAATGAAAAACCTGCTGTTGCAGTTGCCTAAAATAACATATGTAAAGAGAATATTGAATAACATGTAAAGAGAATATTGAATGCAGTGAAGTTTTATGATAAATTAAGGCCTGTGATGTATTTATTATTTGTAAGAATCAACCAAAGGGCTTTGTTGATCAATATTTGATAACTCATTCCATCCTGGAGCATCTGTTATGAGGGTGACTACAACACAAGAGCCTGTAACTCTCTCCATTCAAACATTCCCTTCTTGCTTGTTTAAAAACTTTGCCTTCCTCTTCTTTTAATGCCTTAAACTTGCATTGACTTCCTTTACAAACTTCTCTTCATTCTCTCAATGTAGGCATACTGTCTTGGTTGTGTTCCTTTACATTCACAATTTATACTACTTGCACATCTCTTGTGCACATTCTTATTGCTCTCACCTTCCCATCTTGTCCCTCCACACAACCCTCTTTGATAATTAATTTCCACAGCACATGCTCTCAATTTGTCCTATTCTGTGGCCTGGTCTCTGATCCATACAATTTTCTGGCAGGAGAATACTATTACTCAAGCCTCCCTTTGCATCTGTAGACACATTTCTCCCTTTCATGACTTAGGGTGGTTCTTACCTCCCAAAACTTTCAAATCTTTCCTACCTGTTTAGTAGACACATTTCTCCCTTTCATGACTTAGGCTGGTTCTTACCTCCCAAAACTTTCTCTCAAATCTTTCCTACCTGTTTAATGCACACAAAATCCTTGTATTTCTTTGTAAAATTCTTCCATCCCTCAGAAATCATGTTGATGTAACAGCTTTATGGAGGTGCTCATGGTAAAGAATTATTCAGATCTGAACAAGGCAAAGGTAATGAAAATGAGTGGTGGCTCAGATCTTAGAAGAAAAGTGATGTTATGTAGCAACTATTTGAAGACTGTAAATAAATCTACTTATGTTATATCTTAACTCACACATCATAATTTATACAATTTAGGACTTCCAAAATGTAATGTGAAAAAGCTCACCAATAATCTGATCTTCATTTTCTCTACAAGACTCATTTCCTGTGGTCTTCATCTCTTGCCTTATCTTTTATTATCAGTTCTGTAGACAGCATTGATTTTTCACCTTATTGCTCCTGCTGGATGCTTCAGCCTCCATAACTAAGCTTGGATGGCAAGAATAATAATAATCTACTTCATAGTGGAATAAGGCCAGTCTTTCTCACCACAATCAACTTGCAACATTTGGTGGTGTTCAAAATGCCAAACATGCAGTCCCACTCGTCATGAAGTTAACTTGGTGATTCTAATTTCTGTTGATAAGTAGTTCACAACCTGAATTATCCTTCAACCACCCATTCTATGAGTACTGATAACCAGTTTACACACATGGTAAGCATACATATTTGAAGTTATATTTTTATTCATATATGATAGTTACACAAGTGACAACTCAATAAATACAATCATACTTCAAACAAAAAATATACAAGTTAAAATATTTCAACACATTTAACAGCATAATCAGAAAATTACAGTAATCTGAATGTTATAATTCCAATACTATACTACCAGAACTTACCAAACTATCGTGCATCCTTCCCTTCATCCCCCAATCAAGCACCGTCCTCAGAGCAGCTGGCTGAAAAGAAGCACTCACAATTAGCAGAGTGCAGCCATCACCCACACCCTGCCCTGCTGCTCCCCAGACATGTCGTGGAGAGTCGTGTTCAGAGCCCCACAAGAGGCCAAACATAGCGTCTCCACATTGCTCTCTGCACCTTGGGAACGCCGTACTTGACACACAGGTTCAAGCAGGAGCTGATGTGCATAATGACATTACAAGTCTAACTTCGGCCTGTTGCAAGACTATGGAGAGGATTGTAACATTTATAATTATACTGAATTAAATTTACCCAGCTAATCAATATGGATTTAGACACGGCAGGGCAATGGATGATCAATTACTTAAGATATACAACTTTGCCAAACAAGTGGGGAATGGATGTGGTGCAGAATTTACTAGTACATACCTGCCAGAAATCAAGCGTTGAGGCATCCAATCTGTTCCAAGTGGCCACCTGGAAGAAAACGCCCACAATTAGCTGAATCTGCAACTGTCCCACATACCCCGCACTGTTATCCGCCAGACATGTCAAGGAGAATACTGTTCAGAGCCCCACAGGAGGCCAAACATAGGATCTCCATATTGCTATGTGCACGTTGGGAACGCCGCGCCTGACACAAAGGTTCAAGCAGGAGCTGATGTGCAGGATTTAAAACTTTACACTGATACATACACGGGTGAGACAATACATGATTCAAAGGAAATAACTTGGATTGAAGTATCAGCTCCAATGTGTCTATCGATATTCTGGAATACTTCTATGCGCAGCTTCACTACATTCAAAAAGGTTCTACTCGAAGCTACACGTGATTTTAAAGGTGTTTTTACGATTTATTTCAAGGCCATAACACTTTTAGCATTATTAAAAGGAAACAAAAGCTTAAAAACCCGGCTAATCATCTCTGTAGCCTTTGAAAAAGAAATCATAGTGAGAGCGCAGTTCCAGAGTACAAGGCCGAGTGATACCAATACTAACTGCCTACTCTTCATTTATCACAACACCTACCTCAAGTCAAGGCGTCTCTGGGCAGGGCATCCCTCCTCATCACTCGCCAGCCAGACTCATAGCAGCCACCTGAGAAGAAAGGCCCACAGTTAGCATAGTGTGCAGCCGTCCACCACTACTTCCTGTACAGGTGCTTAACAAAATGGGTCAATATATGCTGAAAAGACATGTCGTGGAGAGTCGTGTTCAGAACCCCACAAGAGGCCAAACATAGCGTCTCCACGTTGCTCTCTGCACCTTGGAACGCCGCGCTTGACACAAAGGTTCAAGCAGGAGCTGATGTGCAGATGTTAAGTAATAGTTATGCTGCTTCATGTATTGATGGGATGTGGTTTAAAAAATACATTTACTATTCACTCTGAACTAGTTGTAATCGTGGCGGTCATTGAGGTAACTAAACTAATAAAATCACGACACCAAGTCAGGATGAATCGGGTTAGGAAATGGACTGAATTAAGTTAATTTTCAGTTTCACTCAAACCTTACGTTTCCTGCGACAAATGGAGTTAATTAATAAATTTTCTGCCTCCATACTCCAGGCGGCGTATTATGACTTACTCATATACTATAACCATATGGATAGTCACCTCTTTCAAGACCCTGGCCACGTGTACCACCAGGAGCCACCGATGACCAACATCCCCTCTCTTCAGTGTCCAGCGGTAGAAGAACTCAAACAATGTCTGAAGGGCAGGACAGACGCAGGTTGCTTGGTTCTTTCCCACTTTGCATTTCAGTATGTTTCCATATTTTGTTGTCTTGACCATAACATTTTATTGATATTAATAGTCTTTGTGCTTTTTCATTAGTAACAAATACTCTTACACTTTTTTTTTTATCTCTCTCTCTCTCTCTCTCTCTCTCTCTCTCTCTCTCTCTCTCTCTCTGGGACCATGCAAAGATTTTTTTTTCTTTTTATAGTCTCATGCCCGAACCTAATACAGAATCCATCTACACATCCATCTCACTAGATCCTTAAAAACACCCTTGAAAGCTCCAATTTCAGCTTACAAAGGTTCAGGCCATGATCTATCGTTTTTCGCAAAATAAAATCTTAACTAGGATGTTATTTTGGCAGTGGATATTTGAGATCACGACCTAATTTGCAAAAATATGCTTTGTTTTCATATGCGGATAATGAAGGCAATTATAAGATTGAATTTAGGGTAAACTTCGCTAATATTTACAGGCACTGGTAGCGATACATAACTAAGACCTAAAAGTAATCACTCATCCAACCAGCAGTTTGGGTTTTCAGAATAAAGATAATGTAATAAACAACAGCTTTCTCATCTACCCATGTTTACTTAGTGAGTGTCAACAAGGATTCAACTGAATACTGTATCAATCAATGATCAATATCCATATGACTCACCTGGTTGACTCACCTGGTTGGCTACCCTTTCATAACACATGTGTATAGGCAAGTAGAGGTTATTTCTATGAATATAAGGGTAGCACGGATCTGCAGGTACTCCAGTCAGCAAGATTTCAATACTAAGGCAAGCTGTTCTATTAGTAATGCCTGAGTTATGTGCCTTTTGCAGGATATTAAGATAGGAAAAAATACGTACTAATGGTTATGCCGAAATAGAGCGTGATAGGATTCTACATGGAAGTAGTCTATCACCTTACAAGAGAGGAACATATTGCGATGTTTATTATCTTAGTAAGCTCAGATAACAGGGATTTATGTTGTGGCTCTATCAACAATTGGTACTCAGTGGCTGGTGGCCAAGACATTTGAATCTCCCAAAACCAAAGTCAGCAGTTTTTCACACCTGCTGTCGCCTCACACCATGGTTACCCATATCATGAACTAGATGTTGAATGTAGCATTCAGAGGTGTCTAGACAATTATGTCTATAGGAAATAAGGGGATCACATCTCCTATGTATATATATATATATATATATATATATATATATATATATATATATATATATATATATATATATATATATATATATATATATATATAAAATGAAGGTAATACATGCATTGTATACACACATCAAGGAGTGTAGATGATAATAACATAATGACTGACATGAATGTTGTTATTATTATTATTGTTTGATTTGTATCGCCTTCCTTCACTCATTTCATTTTACATATGTAGATGTACTTCTCACCTTTTTCCTTCAGTTTGTCTTAATCGTTTCCTCACAGGATAAAATTCTACCAGTAGAATAGGATTTTGCTTTGTATTTTTGTATCTGTGGCCTTATAATAAAATAATGTATTTTTAATAGGAATGTATTTTTAACTCTCTCTCTCTCTCTTGCTCTACAAATGCCACCATATAAAATCTAAAGGGACATAATTATAAGTCAATATACATACACAAGAATAAGCACCCAGGTTTAAGTGCCCCAGATCACACATTTCTCTCCTCACCCTTCATTGGCTCTCTCTACCATATTCCCCCACCAATTCCTTCCCATCTTCCCCCACCAATTCCTTCCCATCTTCCCTCACCATACCCATCAACCCATTCACATTTTCCCCCACCTTGTCCATCTAGCCACACTTGCACATCTTTCTCTACCTTACCACACCCACCACTGCACTTCCACATTTACTTCCCTATCTATATCTCTTGTCTGTTCCTGAGGGTTTCCATACTTATATAACTCTATTAATTTCTTCTCCTTGTGTGCTATAATCCTCTTTTTCTCATTTTCTTTCACATACGTCAGCACTCTTTTCCCCACTTCACTCTGTTGGCTTTCACTCACTGCATCCATCACACTTCTGTACTCATTCTCTCTCTCTCTCTCTCTCTCTCTCTCTCTCTCTCTCTCTCTCTCTCTCTCTCTCTCTCTCTCTCTCTCTCTCTCTCTCTCTCTCTCTCTCTTTCTGTCTCAGTCACTCTACATTTCATTGCTTGATCTGTATTTTCATATCTCAAACACTTTACTCCCAGTTTCATTCATCACTGTAAAGCTGAACTGATCAGTAATTTGGTAGTTTAATATATATATATATATATATATATATATATATATATATATATATATATATATATATATATATATATATATATATATATATATGAATTAACACAAATAAGGATGGATGATAACTTACATAGGAAGTTCAATTATTTTAAATCACATTTTTTCAAATTTTCTTACATATACATGACAGTCTATATGAACTTCAGACCTTCTTTAATTAATATAAACCATACAAAAGGCTACTGAATTCTTACTTAGCTTGTTATAATCTCAACACACGCTTTGATGATAAACTCTCAGGGTCACAAACCAATATACTGCAATGTCCTCTTCATTTAACAAATACTTGGACTGAAGACTAAATCTTGACAAACAGCAGCCCTCCATGGAGAGTGAAGAGGTAGTATGGTAATATATCACAGGCACCATTCCTCACTTCACTTGCACACACCTGAGGAAAGAAATAAATGCACCTGTTGTCAGATTATAGTCAGCTTTCTCTCTTCCACTCAACCTGCTAGGAATAATCACTTTCAGTTTCATAAAAAAAAAAAGGACTAACTTTCTACCTAATAATGTTTGTCAGGGAAAGGGATGTTTGATGATGTGGGTCTTGATAACCCTCCCCAACAGTTCCTAGTCCTTATGATCAAGTTTATCCTACTGAGTACCCTTTTAATTTAATCATCAGCATTATCATTATTATCTATGATCGCAAAAAAGTGGGAGAAACTCATAAACTGTCCAGTGCCATAAAGGGAAATGAGAATGTTGATGATGAGTATCCTTATAATTTGGTTCTGAGGACTAAATTCTGTCCAGGTAAGAGAAATGAGTGAAATATGGAGATGAGAGGAAACACAGGATGAAAGACAAGTGTTACTGTTATTTCTCTTAACATTGCTGCACCCAGTAAGGAAAGCAACAACTGAAACATACGAGAAATAAGATATTCATAATTCTGCTTCATCCTGTGTCCATCCTCTCATCGCTACAAGACACTACAAGGCACTGGAAATCAAAGAATATCAAGGAGATTCATTCTACTCATTCATACCATAAGACCATGCAACTCCTAGATAATGTGGAGGCAGTTCTTCTCTTGGCTTATGTCGGCAAAGGCTCAGCAATTGACTCCAGGAAAGTATCCCCATTGATGATCTTGGTAGTGGCAATGATGTACTCAGGCCCACCTGGAGGTATGAGGGATTCTGTTATGGTCTCTTACCTGTGTCTTACATGTGGCAGTCCCTGTACAATACATGCATACCTATATCCATCTATCATCCCTATCCATAAATTTGTCTAGTTACCTTAGCAAAGGAGTTATAGGGAAACACAGAGGGTTGAAGAAGCTTGTATGTGCATTCTCATACCACTGCCAAAATTTAGATTATGTAGAATGAGATCTAGCTAATTCTCATTGTCATCATGGAGAAAGGGAACCTGTCTCAGTTAAAAGGCAGCCAATGCTACCTGTTCAAATATCTCATAACATGCAATGATAAATGAGACATTCCGCATTGGTTTTATTGTAGATTTCTAGATGCATTGCTAAGCAACTTAAATAAAATATTGCCAGTTCCTTTAATATATATATATATATATATATATATATATATATATATATATATATATATATATATATATATATATATATATATATATATATATATATATATATATATATATATATGTTGTACAAAAAATACTACATAAAAAATGCACTGACAATATTTAAGAAAGTACTAAGGCTAAAATATCTAGGTACTCTAATCAGTTAAAACCTTCTTCTTGGCAGCCTGCTCTAAGTGTTACCAACACATGTTGTCTCAGCCAGTGCCAGCCCACCTTGGTCAACCCGGGAGGAGAGGAAGCGCAGGGCAGCAATCTCTGAGTAGGTGCAGCCGCCGATGAAGAAGACAAGCGCTGTGCCGCCCTCCAGCCCACTCTGCACTGAGCCCCCAGACCCTCCTACAGCACCAGAAGAAATCAGGGATTAAATAATTTATCACATTTCAAGGCAAAAAGACGAATGAATTCTCAAGAAGGTCTGGCAAATCCTCACTGCACATTATGATCCCATCATAAAATGATGGTTTGATTGATGTATAGTGGAGCTATTGTAACACTAAGTGAATAACATAAGGAGCCAATGTTTACTTCTCTGCCTGAGGGCGCTGGGCAGCTGCTGCGTCTCGGTGAGGGTGGGTCCCGGTAGCACCTGTAGCACTCCAGTGATGGCTCGCCACCCTGGCACCTGGAGGAACTCAACCAGCCGGGAACTTAAGGGTGCGTACCTGATGATGTAAAAATGTAATGCAGGTAATATTAAACCACTGGGGATATGAGTGTGTTACTGAGGTAATTCTGGTGAAAATGTAACTTGGGTAAAAGCAAACCACTGTGGATGTGTCTGTGTTACTTGGGTCATTTACATAACAAAAATTTCTTAATGCAAGTGGTGTTATTACAAATTTCATAAGTGCACTGAGGTCTCACAAAGCTTAACTTTCAAAGGTCACAGAGATTGTTACGTAGTCAGGTTCCCATGTCTCTCTTCCATCAACAGCCCTGAATGTCTGTCAAACTATTATTTAGAATCATGAGAACAATCTTAAAAACTTTAATAACTTTCATTATGTCTGAAGTTGTCAAGTTATTTTAAGCCTGGAACTAAGTATATTTACCCTGAAAAATATTATTTATATCAAAGCCAACATACAATTTATACCAAGTAAAGAACTTGAATAAGGCGCACTCTATACAAAACTTATATGGTTCAAGGAATAATGTCACAAAAAGGACGAGTAGCCAGCAAGAAATGCCCTTACTTGATATTTCAAAAGCTTTATCTGCTATAAATGCTTATCTGCTAAATAAACAAACAAAACACAGAAATACAAATAAAGTAATAAAATATACTAAATCAAACATATAGTAATTCATTAAAATTTGGCGATGGATAAAGATTCTGGAGATTCAGTGAGTTACAGCTTGACAAGCAGCACCTCACAGCCTCACCCTGAGTGGACATAGGCCATGTCCGTGGGGTCATGCTCACTGACGTCATCCACAGTCAGCTGCAGAGTCTTGCGCACCACAGCGTAGGTGCTGCGGCCCTGGTGGGGGTACAGCAGGCCCGCCTTCTCCAGGTTTTCTAGGGTGAGGAAGTGCTGGTAGCCGTACGTGTGAATGATGTCGCGCTTGTAGTGTTCCAGCACCCGCGGCTTGAGGCCACTGTTGACTGTACACTGTAGGCAGATCAGCCGCAGCACCTGGATCACAGGAGACACGGCAGGCACAGTGAGGGAAAGAAAGGGAGTGATACCACTGCCACAGAATTACTTACCATTCTCTCTGGTACTCAGCATTATTCAACAGCTTTAAATGAATGTAACTTTGACTCACAGTATTAAGGGATTCCTTTTGTGCTATACACTGCTCCACAAAAGGGTTGACTTTATCTGTGTCTAGTCCCTTGAGAAATTCTTGCTCCATCTGCAGAGCCGGCCAAAAGATTCCTTGGGTTATCCTCTCCTGGATCAACTCTGCTATTGCTGTGTCTGTCAAGAAAGTACACAGGCTATTAGTATTTTCATTAATATATACATTTTGGTAAGCACTGCATCTGAAGCATATGAAATATCAGCTGCAAATGTTATTACCATTTATCTTTTTACACATGTAATCAACAAGACATTCTCTGCAAACCCACACCAGGCAGTTTGAATACAAAGTATTCAAACTGGGGAAAAAAATATCTTTTACATCTCTGTCTGTTTAGCCATCAGGACATGTCCTATCTTATACTGTCCGGTTTCTTTCAGCAAGCACACACACACACAAACACACACACATACACAATCAGGGACCTACGGGTGGCCACACTCTGTTTATATGCCTCCATCTGTGGTATCTTCTGTACAAACTGCTTCAGCTCTCCCACGGTCTTTGCTGTGTGTCTCTCTTCATACTGTGCCACCACCGACTTGGCGTGGTGGGACAAACGAGGACCCACGGCTGAGAAGTTGAAGTCCCTGATTTCGGCATACAGTTCCTCAGAGGAGTTGAGCTGTATTGTCTTGATCTCGGAGGCGTTGTCCACTGTGCCTGAGTCTGAGTTGGACTGTGCTGCAAATTTCTCACCAGGCAACTTGACTGTGCCTGAGAGGATGTGGATGTTAAATGAGGTGATGATAATGCTGATGATTGTGATGAGCTTTCTGGTGTATCAGTATTCATCATCACTAGTCACTCTATCATCACTATCTTTTTTTCACCATTATGACCACCATTTTAAATATCACGGTGTATCAATATTAATCATTACGGGAATGTGAATGGAACTTTGCATGGTTTTCTTCTGTCCATTGTGTTCTTTCAAAAACTGCTTGTCTGTTGAATTTAAGACACTTACAGTAATTTAGGTAGTTAGAGATACATAGTTATGAGTAGGCAGAGTGAATGAATGGCAATAAAAGAGAAAATATTTAGAGAATAATGACAATAACATAACAATTACCAATCACAATTATCAATAAAGGTTTAAGAATGACCTGTCTTAAGGAACTGGTATACAGAACTAGTATATAATGAAGGTTAGCTTACAATTGCAGTGATGAGAGAGAGAGAGAGAGAGAGAGAGAGAGAGAGAGAGAGAGAGAGAGAGAGAGAGAGAGAGAGAGAGAGAGAGAGAGAGAGAGAGAGAGAGAGAGAGAGAGAGAGAGAGAGAGAGAGAGAGAGAGAGAGAGAGAGAGAGAGAGAGAGAGAGAGAGAGAGAGAGAGAGAGAGAGAGAGAGAGAGAGAGAGAGAGAGAGAGTGAGTTTAAAGTGAAGAGATATAGCTATGCATGACAGCAAACTTACAATTATTTATGGTGAAGAACTGGTCAATAAGTCCATCGTAGGTGAGCTGTGTTGCCAGGGGTGTGATGAGGTCCACCGAGCGGTCAATGAGGATCAGCTGGTCTATCTGTGGTGTCACCTGCACCACACAGCAAAGAAAATACATGATGATTTTGTGCTGGCAGTTCATTATCACCACCATCATTATCATTACCTTGGAAGCCTTACTCTCCTGCCCTTTTGACATGATTCACTGATGTACAAGTCACACTAAGTTGAAAATGCATTACAAAAATTCAATATATCTACAGTTGATTCCAATTTATAAATTTTTTTGTTTTTGAATGTTTTCTTAGGGAATACATCTCATTTTTAAATCTCAATTAATCAATAATTAGAAATCCTGCACAACAATACATCAAAAAGAGACACAAATTACTACTGTCATATTGGTACATTCTACTTAAGACCACTACTTGTTAGTCCACATTTAATTTCTTCTAAACACACAAGAAAAAAAAAGTCAATTGATTATCTCTCCTTAGATTATAACTCATCATTCAGGGAAATATAAATGGAACTGTGCATGACTTTCTAACTGTCCATTGTATTCTCTCAAAACCTGTTTGCCTGTTTATTTTGAGCCACCTTTCTAGATTGACATTTCTATTGCCTCACCATCAGAAGCTGACACCAGACCTCCCTCCCAGCTGTGCCTCCACACTCACCTGTGGCTCGTTCCCTCCCATCTCTCGCCTCATGCGCACCATCAGCTCGTACACCTGTTTGGCAGCTGCCCCTTGCCGTAGATGTTGGGGATGAGGCCGAACACTCCTTGGATGGTCATGAGGGCCTGAGCCACAAGGAACAAGCACGTTGGGTCACCACCTAAGTGAAGATCCTGCAAGAGAGAGAGAGAGAGAGAGAGAGAGAGAGAGAGAGAGAGAGAGAGAGAGAGAGAGAGAGAGAGAGAGAGAGAGAGAGAGAGAGAGAGAGAGAGAGAGAGAGAGAGAGAGAGATTTGGATCCTTCATTGTTGGGTTAAAGATGCATGATATGATATGGTTGATAGAAAAACTGCACAGCAAAACTGTAGGAAATTATATGTTTGCTAGGAAAATTAAGGACACATTAAAATTCATGTATAAATTATCCTGAGATGATAATAATATAAAAACCTTTTGCTTCAAATGCATGACTGTTGAAACCCATGGGTAAGATAGTGATGATGATGATGATGATGATGATGATGATGATGATGGTGATGATGATGATGATGATGATGAGACTCACCCTATAACACATGGGCAGCTCCATGGAGGTGAGGTCGCTGTCCAGGCGGTACAGCAGCAGCGGCAGCTCCCTGATGGAGGCAAAGGTACCATGCACCCCATGTTCCTCCAACCTCTGCTCACACAGGAGGGAGACACGAGGTACCAGCCACAGGTGGTAGTCCTTCTTCCCACCGCCAAGTGCTTCCTCCCTTGGATTTAAGGTCTTTTATTTAACAGTTTGAGAACTGTACACCAAAAAAAGTACCATTGTTGCTAAGAAGTGGAAGTTCAGATATGAATTAATGAAACTGTGTGAAATATAAGGCTTTCATTCCAAGCTTAAAGTTTAGGAATTTATAAACATGCTAACATCTTATAAACAATAACATGGACAGACATGGCCTAACAGATGAGCAAGCCTGACAACACCTCAACCCTCTAGACTCTCACATCCGCAGCTGCTGGTTGATGAGGTCCATGAGCTGTGTGTGTGCCCGACTTAGGAAGATGATGTGGGCTACGTTGTTTGGTGGCAACTTGCTGTTGTTGATGTAGTACATTTTGCACACATCATGGGTCCGCAGGAAGGCATAGTCTGCAACCTGACTGAATGGTCCTGCAAGCTTCTCGTCCCACACAATGGCCTGTAGAAGAGATGATGGTGCTTATGATGCAAATGTGTGATATAATTCAGATATTTTGGGGAGAAGGAAAGGGAAGATGCGTTGTAAATGAGACTATCTTTTCTTTTCTGTTTTTCTATATAAGAGGGAGGTTTTAAGACAATTATCCTTCAGTTTTTGAAAACTGCCTCTGACCTCTGTTTGGGGACTGGTGCTTCAAAGAATCTTTTTTTTTTTTTTTTTTGTTGCCCTTGGCCAGTGCTCCTCTTATATAAAAGTAATAATAACAATAATAATATCAATAGATAAAATAACGAGGGGCTCTGGTCAAGGGCCACAACAAGTCAGGTAGTCAGTGAGTCAGTTGGTCAGTTATTCAGTCATATCAGTTAATAATTCAATAGGTTACTTAGTTAGCTAATTAGTCAGTCAGTTGGTCAGTTAGTTAATTACTCAGTAACTCACTAAAACAAATCAATTTATACACATCAGACTAACCAACCCCAAACAACCCAGCATGCCGCCCCTCCCCCCACAATAATAATAATAATGAAGAAAAAAAAAATTAGCCAAACACACCAAATAAATCCATTACCTTAGTTCCTGGGATGCCATCGAGGAGCTTAACTAATTCCAACCGAGTGGCTTCCCGTATAAGGGCGAAATCCACCTTGCCTCCTGTCATCTTCTGAGCTCCTGATGGTGTTTGTTTACATGTATAGAGGAAGGAACCTGAAGGGGGCGTGGCTTGTGTTTCCAAGAGGGGGCGTTATTAAGGGTCATTTAGAGTTTAATATGAGGTTTTTGGGGTCAGGAAATGAGAAGGAAAATTTATGAGTACAGGAGAGGAAGGTTATGAGGTGTCTGGTAAGTGGTGTTTTGGTTACGGGTGTAT